>NC_091202.1:33484773-33592273 GCF_040958095.1 Procambarus clarkii
TTGCGTAAGTGGTTTCATGAATCCGACCCCTGGAGCTTGTATGTTACTGTCTACGGTCCATATATAATATCTAAATTAGCATTTAGATATTTAAATGCAAGTGTCTTGAGGAGGAATGTTATAAAATCACAACATATTTGGTTGTAAAAATTTCTCACAAATTTTACAGAAAAAATACTCATTTATGAATCTTGTAAAATATATAATATGGAAAATTCACTTATACAACTGAAATTGCAGATAAATTTCTGTTTTTCTGAAACTTTTCCATATTTGGTAAATTCTGTGAGAAAATGTAATTTCTCAAAAAACTCTAAGACTTCTTCGAAGATATTAATACCACCAAGTACTGACGGCTCCACACGTTAATATGCTTTATTAAGTAATGGTAATATCTTCTCCAAGACATTAATTTTGACCCTTATTAATAATTGTAATAATTTTTAATAATTGTAATTTAATAATTTTTACATTTTAATAATTGATAAAAACCCATACTTGAGTATTTGTGAAATTTAGGAAAAGAAATACCCTAAGTCTTTCACACTCTCCTGAGAGCCTTGTCAAGGTCTGTATGTGTGATGAGGCCGAGACTTACATCTCAACCACTAATTTGTATGATTTATCTCATATTAGCTGGTGATGCTGAGAGAGAAGTCTCCTGGGACACTTCATGGTGGTAAAGACTCATACCCTCGGTATGAGTATATTACGGTTTACAGCGTGGTGCAATTATACTGAGCACTAAGCTCAGAGAGAGGTGTCCAATGGGAGGTTAACATCTCACCTGTCCTTCACCATCTCATGTACACCCACGCACTAGAGGTCAGCCCTAGCTCTCCCACTCCAAACTGCATCCACCTTACCCCTGAAACCCATCACTTTGTTCCCCCTCTCACTTTACTCCACTCTCCTCCCCCCTTCAATATTTTTTTCCCTATTCTTTCAACACTCCAAACGATGTTGTATCTTAAAAACTGCACTCCCACCAGCTCAGCCTCCAAGAGTGTCCCAATTCTCTGTCTCTCCCTAAATCTCTCACTCACTATACATACATATATATATATATATATATATATATATATATATATATATATATATATATATATATATATATATATATATATATATATATATATCTACACAGTATATGTATCTTTGAATTGACATTAAACCCTGGCAGAGGAAGAGATGTCATTGCATGAAAAAATGCAGTGTAATGAGAAGAAAAGAGGAGGAAAGCTTAGGCGAGATAATGGAAAAGCAAGAATTGTTATTCAAAAGGAGAGGGCAGACATGATGGAGCAAATACAGAGGCAGAGTGAAGAGTTTCACCGAAGATGTAATCAGACAGTATTAATGATGAAGGATGACTGAAAGAAACAGATTGAGGATTGAGAAATCTGAAAGCAAAACGCCAAGAATTGGAGAGAAACAACAGAATTTTTAAATTAGGAAGGTGACAACTGAGGAAAAACTGTGCCAGGAGAGAATAATGCAACAGGACGTGGAAGCTAAAAGTTGTTGGCAGGAAGAAATGGAAAAAATGAGAATAACTTGGGAGAACAAAATACAGTAAAGGTGGCATATGACAGGAACAAAGCCCAAACGAAGGAGAGAGAAATTTACTGTGCCAGGAAAGACTGGCAACCACTGAGGCTAATCCCCAAAACCTGAACCCTGTATATGGCACCACATAAACATGACACCTTGTAAACATAGCACCCTGTAAACATGGCACCACATAAACATGGCACCCTGTAAACATGGCACCACATAAACATGACACCTTGTAAACATGCCACCCTGTAAACATGGCACCCTGTAAACATGGTACCACATAAACATGACACCCTGTAAACATGGTACCACATAAACATGACACCCTGTAAACATGACACCCTGTAAACATGGTCACGTAGTTAATAACAACAATGCAGTGGAAAAAAATGATGGATTTTGCCCTCCAAACAGTAAATTCTCAGACAAGGAAAGAACAGTGTAGGAGGATAATACAAAAGGAGAGAATGATAGTCATTCAGAGTCTGCCTGAGGTAACAGCAGCACAAACCAAGGCAGACCGTATGCACCTGGAAAGAGAGAATCAACAGTAGAGCCCATGAGAAGGCTATGCATTCGAAATATCAACAAACATTTGTTAGAAATGTAGAGGCTGGGGTCATACTATATCACGAGAAAGCGAGAAAACTAGACCACTAAAACTGATATTTACGAATGAAGCAGCTCCAAGAATCTTTATGAACCTGAAAAGAAATTTCAAAACAAGATTTTAGAACAATGAGGGGATTTAAATGGGTCTTGAGGTTATCTTGAGGTTATCTTGAGATAATTTCGGGGCCTTTTAGTGTCCCCGCGGCCCGGTCCTCGACCAGGCCTCCACCCCCAGGAAGCAGCCCATGACAGCTGACTAACACCCAGGTACCTATTTTACTGCTAGGTAACAGGAGCATTTGATGAAAGAGAAACTGCCCATTGTTTCTCGCCGGCGCCTGGGATCGAACCCAGGACCACAGGATCACAAGTCCAGCGTGCAGTCCGCTCGGCCGACCGGCTCGGTCTACCTCGAAAATGACATGAGCAAGCCGGAAATAAAAACAAAGATCAAAGAATGGGCAAGGCAGAGAGAAGGATTGAAGAGAGGAAATTGGGCAGTAGCCAGCAAGAGGAAGGAGTGAGACAAGTGACAGGAAACTTCGAATTCCCCAGTAAACACGAGAACAACAGCCACGTAGTAGCAACAGCATGCAAGAATATATAAATGATAACATGACGAACAAGCAGCTAGAGCCTCAGACAAAACAATTCGGCCTCCAGGGCTGACAAGGGACGAAATATCAAAGCACCTCCAAATCCTCTCACAGACTAAATATGCCTGAGATCTTTGACCAGACCACACACTAGAAGTTGAAGGGACGACGACGTTTCGGTCCGTCCTGGACCATTCTCAAGTCGATGAAAGAAACTCTGGACCAATTCTCATCGACTTGAGAATGGTCCAGGACGGACCGAAACGTCGTCGTCCCTTCAACTTCTAGTGTGTGGTCTGGTCAAACATACTTCAGCCCCGTTATTGTGACTCATCGCCTGCATGCCTGAGATCCAACATCCATCTCCAACCATATTTTCTCCCACATCTCACCCTATACCTTTTCTGGAAACTAAACATTCATACACATTCGCAAACTCCATACACAGCTTGAAATGCTGAAATGAAACAGCCCAATATTCTCTGGTAATTATTTACCAGACGATTTATCGTTGAGAGTCTGGATCCAAGAGCTGTGGCGCCTCCTCCGTAAATACAGGTGAGTACATACATGGCAAACATGATTACTGTATACAAGATTTTAAAGGACTCGATCAAGGAAACTGAGAGGAACCTAAAAGATAAAACCTATATTTAAATGAGGCCAATTAAACTTAAAGAAGAACACTTATTTTTTGTAAATAGACCATATTAACATAAAAGAGGCCACCTGTACACAAAAGATGCCACCTGTACACAACAGGCCACCTGTACACAAAAGAGGCCACCTGTACACAAGAGGCCACCTGTACACAAAAGAGGCCACCTGTACACAAGAGGCCACCTGTACACACAAGAGGCCACCTGTACACACAAGAGGCCACCTGTACATAAAAGAGGCCACCTGTACACAAAAGAGGCCACCTGTACACAAGAGGCCACCTGTACACAAGAGGCCACCTGTACATAAAAGAGGCCACCTGTACACAAAAGAGGCCACCTGTACACAAAAGAGGCCACCTGTACACAAGAGGCCACCTATACACAAGAGGCCACCTGTACACAAAAGAGGCCACCAGCACACAAAAGAGGCAACCTGTACACAAAAGAGGCCCCCTGTACAAAAAAGAGGCCAGCTGTACACAAAAGAGGCCTCCTGTACACAAAAGAGGCCACCTGTACACAAGAGGCCACCTGTACACAAAAAAGGCCACCTGTACACAAAAGAGGCCAGCTGTACACAAAAGAGGCCACTTGTACACAAAAGAGGGCCACCTGTACACAAAAGAGGCCACCTGTACACAAAAAAGGCCACCTGTACACAAAAGAGGCCAGCTGTACATAAAAGAGGCCACCTGTACACAAAAGAGGCCACCAGTGCACAAGCGGCCACCAGCACACACAAGAGGCCCCCTGTACACAAAAGAGGCCACTTGTACACAAAAGAGGCCACCTGTACTCAAGAGGCCACCTGTACACAAAAGAGGCCACCTGCACACAAAAGAGGCCACCTGTACACAAAAGAGGCCACCAGTGCACAAGAGGCAACCAGCACACACAAGAGGCCTCCTGTACATAAAAGAGGCCACTTGTACACAAAAGAGGCCACCTGTACTCAAGAGGCCACCTGTACACAAAAGAGGCCACCAGAACACAAAAGAGGCCACCTGTACACAAGAGGCCACCTGTACACAAGAGGCCACCTGTACACACAAGAGGCCACCTGTACACAAGATGCCACCTGTACACACAAGAGGCCACCTGTACACAAAAGAGGCCACCTGTACACAAGAGGCCACCTGTACACAAGAGGCCACCTGTACACAAGAGGCCACCTGTACACAAGAGGCCACCTGTACACAAGAGGCCACCAGCACACACAAGAGGCCACCTGTACACAAGAGGCCACCTGTACACACAAGAGGCCACCTGTACACAAGATGCCACCTGTACACACAAGAGGCCACCTGTACACAAGAGGCCACCTGTACACAAGAGGCCACCTGTACACAAGAGGCCACCTGTACACAAGAGGCCACCTGTACACAAGAGGCCACCTGTACACAAAAGGCCACCTGTACACACAAGAGGCCACCTGTACACAAGATGCCACCTGTACACAAGAGGCCACCTGTACACAAGAGGCCACCTGTACACAAGAGGCCACCTGTACACAAGAGGCCACCTGTACACAAGAGGTAACAAAAATTACTACACAGGTTGTTTGATAGTGATCCATTAATAACGGATCAGAAGGGGAGGAGATCCCTAATGGGCGGAACACCACCCGGGCCACATTCACAGATAATCTGGGCTGGACAGCGGGGCCATCAATCTCTGGTACACAGTAGTGCCGCCGCTGATGATTGCCCCACGTTAAGCACCCAGCCCCATGTTAAGCGCCCTGCCCCACGTTAAGCACCCTGCCCCACGTTAAGCGCCCTGCCCCACGTTAAGCACCCTGCCCCACGTTAAGCGCCCTGCCCCACGTTAAGCGCCCTGCCCCACGTTAAGCGCCCTGCCCCACGTTAAGCGCCCTGCCCCACGTTAAGCACCCTGCCCCACGTTAAGCGCCCTGCCCCACGTTTAGCGCCCTGCCCCACGTTAAGCGCCCAGCCCCACGTTAAGCACCCTGCCCCACGTTAAGCGCCCTGCCCCACGTTAAGCACCCTGCCCCACGTTAAGCGCCCAGCCCCACGTTAAGCACCCTGCCCCACGTTAAGCGCCCTGCCCCACGTTAAGCACCCTGCCCCACGTTAAGCGCCCTGCCCCACGTTAAGCGCCCTGCCCCACGTTAAGCACCCTGCCCCACGTTAAGCGCCCTGCCCCACGTTAAGCGCCCTGCCCCACGTTAAGCACCCTGCCCCACGTTAAGCGCCCTGCCCCACGTTAAGCACCCTGCCCCACGTTAAGCACCCTGCCCCACGTTAAGCGCCCTGCCCCACGTTAAGCACCCTGCCCCACGTTAAGCGCCCTGCCCCACGTTAAGCGCCCACGGCTGTTTTGCTCGCCGCGTTCAGCCACGAATGAATTGAATATCTTTCAGCCCATTAATATAGAATAGTCTGATATGATCTGTTACACATTTTTGTTAATAAATCATCTCAAATAGTTCCCTGGATATTAAATGTACCTCTAGCGAGCCTCACTGGAGGTCATACTAAGACTGAGCTCAATATCTCTCACGACTTCGTGAAGGTAATATCAACTCTACATCATTTGTAATTATCAACAATCTTATTATATACCCGATTGGAATATGAATGAAGACAGTTTTGGTATTAACTTGTTATGAAAAAGAGTCTTCACTTTATATGTTCATTATTTCCATATTGTAATGAAAATAAGTTTAATTTTCCTTTTATATGCGTAATTCTAAGTAGTTTTGTGACAATCTTCGTCAAACCTCCTTAAGTAACCCGAGGATTCTAGCAGGCGTCGAGCCTAACTACGATAGGAACTATGGGAACCAGGTAGAACTTAACACTGAAGGTCTAAGTCACTTCACATTGGACGACTTCCCCGTTGCCTAGGCTTGTAGGCCTAGGCAATCTTGATGTTTTTCCTACAATTTGGGGCGACAGTCGGTGAACCATCAGCCTAAAGAGCGCCCAAGGGAGTACTGTATTGTAAGGTCAGCAGTACTGGTGTGGGCTCGAACTGTCTTTTCCGGGTCTATGTTATCTACAGATATCCTGACGCACGTGAGGGGTCTTGACACAAGACTTTACTGCTCAGATGAGTTACTGACTAACGTCAAAAGGACGCATTAAAGCTTAAGAGATCAATCGCAGGTTGACTGATTGATTTAGCAACTGCGTATATATATATATATATATATATATATATATATATATATATATATATATATATATATATATATATATATATATATATATATATGTCGTACCTAGTAGCCAGAACGCACTTCTCAGCCTACTATGCAAGGCCAAATTTGCCTAATAATCCAAGTTTTCATGAATTAATTGTTTTTCGACTACCTAACCTACCTAACCTAACCTAACCTAACTTCTTCGGCTACCTAACCAAACCTAACCTAAAAAGATAGGTTAGGTTAGGTTAGGTAGGGTTGGTTAGGTTCGGTCATATATCTACGTTAATTTTAACTCCAATAAAAAAAAATTGACCTCAAACATAATGAAACGGGTAGCTTTATCATTTCATAAGAAAAAAATTAGAGAAAATATATTAATTCAGGAAAACTTGGCTTATTAGGCAAATCGGGCCTTGCATTGTAGGCTGAGAAGTGCATTCTGGCTACTAGGTACGACATATATATATATATATATATATATATATATATATATATATATATATATATATATATATCACACAACAACATCAACGCCACATCTCTCACCCTACAACAACCAGACATCAATGACACACACCTCACCGAAAATATTCTAGATTTGATCTTCACAAACAATGAAGGGACATTACAATCTCGGACACCACATACTGGGATCACAAGCACTTTGGCGTACAAACATTAACACTCGTAATAAGTACAAAAAATTATGAAGCAAGAGGGGTTATTCAATTAATTACATTTTCATAAAAATAGACTGGGAAAAATTATCATGGCACTTACAAACATTGACTGGGACACTGTTCTTCTAAGTAATACATATCCCAGGCAAGGAATAGAACTGTCGAAGCAAACAAAATCCGTCTCAAATATGTTCCTTTATGGAAAGCCAAAATGAGGATCACTGTAGAAAGAGAATGAAGACAGCGCTACAGGATAAGGAAAACAAATAACGAAAATGCTGAAGCAGATACGACTATCCCTACAAAGAAAGAATAATTTAAACATTGAGATTGAAGAGATAGAAAAAGATTGAAGCAATCATATCAGATCAAATAAATGTAATTACAACAGAATGCCATACAAAAGATAACGAAAAATACAAAATATTTCTTAACATATGCGAAATTAAAATAAAAAAAAACTGTCAGTGTTGAACCTACTGTAAGCTTACAAGTAACGATTCATACACAGAGAATGACAAGGAATAATGACATCCTAAAAAAAAAAACAGTATGAGGACATGTTTAGCATCCCAATAAGCAGCATAAAGTGGAAGATCCGGAAACAGCTCCTTTACGCATAACATCCAAACCCCTGAAAATATAACAGATATCAACACGAACGCCGAAGATTTTTGAAAGATAAATTGACAACATACCCATGCCCTCAGCCCCTAGTTCAGACTCGTGGTATTCAATATTAAAAAAAAAAAAAAGTGCAAAGTGCCAGAAGCACAAACACTTAGTATAGTGTGAAGAAACAGCTTGGACACTACGAAGATACCAGAGATGCTTAAAACAGCAGACATAGCCCCTCTACACAAGGGAGGGAGCAAAGGATTGACTAAGAATTATAGCCCAGTCGCCCTAACGTCCCACAGAATAAGAACTTTTGAGAGAGTGATCACGAGTCAGACCTCCAGTTTTATGAAGACCAATGACCTCTATAACCCCAAGTCAACATGGGTTTAGAGTGGGAAGATCATGCCTTAAGCAGCTACTCAACCACTACGACAAAATAACTGATGCATTAGAAGAAAACCAGAAGGTGCAGATGTAGTGAACCCGGACTTTGTATAGATTTTGGTAGATGTATAGATTTTTCCCATAAATTTGGTTCGAAAGGAATAGCAGGTAAAGTAGGGCAATGGATACTAAGCTTTTTGTCAAACAGGACGCAAAAGAAAGTTAATTATATAAAATCGAGTCCAAGTACAGTGAAAAGCTCTGAACATCAGGACCAGTACATCATCACCATCTTGAGGTACATCATCACCATCTTGAGGTACATCATCACCATCTTGAGGTACATCATCACCATCTTGAGGTACATCACCATCTTGAGGTACATCATCACCATCTTGAGGTACATCATCACCATCATGAGGTACATCATCACCATCTTGAGGTACATCATCACCATCTTGAGGTACATCACCATCCTGAGGTACATCATCACCATCCTGAGGTACATCACCATCCTGAGGTACATCATCACCATCCTAAGGTACATCATCACGATCCTGAGGTACATCATCACCATCCTGAGGTACATCATCACCATCCTGAGGAACATCACCATCCTGAGGTACATCATCATCATCACCATTCTGAGGTACATCATCACCATCCTGAGGTACATCAACACTATCCTGAGGTACATCATCACCATCCTGAGGTACATCAACACTATCCTGAGGTACATCATCACCATCCTGAGGTACATCATCACCATCCTGAGGAACATCACCATCACCATCCTGAGGTACATCATCATAATCACCATCCTGAGGTACACCATCACCATCCTGAGGTACATCATCATCATCACCATCATGAGGTACATCATCACCATCCTTAGGTACATCATCACCATCACCATCCTGAGGTACATCATCACCATCACCATCCTGAGGTACACCATCACCATCCTGAGGTACATCATCATCATCACCATCATGAGGTACATCATCACCATCACCATCCTTAGGTACATCATCACCATCACCATCCTGAAGTACACCATCACCTTCACCATCCTGAGGTACACCATCACCATCCTGAGGTACATCATCATCATCACCATCATGAGGTACATCATCACCATCACCATCCTTAGGTACATCATCACCATCACCATCCTGAAGTACACCATCACCTTCACCATCCTGAGGTACACCATCACCATCCTTAGGTACATCATCACCATCACCATCCTGAAGTACACCATCACCATCCTGAGGTACATCATCACCATCACCATCCTGAAGTACACCATTACCATCCTGAGGTACATCATCACCATCCTGAGGTACATCATCACCATCACCATCCTGAGGTACATCATCACCATCCTGAGGTACATCATCACCATCACCATCCTGAGGTACATCATCACCATCACCATCCTGAGGTACATCATCACCATCACCATCCTGAGGTACATCATCACCATCACCATCCTGAGGTACATCATCACCATCCTGAGGTACATCATCACCATCCTGAGGTACATCATCACCATCCTGAGGTACATCATCACCATCCTGAGGTACACCATCACCATCCTGAGGTACATCATCACTATTATATTTCCTTATTTTCATATGATATATAGACAAAAATACAAGTCACAGCTTCGTGTTATCTTTTGCAGATGACATAAAATCAACATGAAAATTTCTTCTGTAATTTTGTAATTACTTCTGATGACACCACAAGGTGATATAAAGGTTTCGACTGGGCAACAAAATAAAATATTTAAAAGTAATAAATTACAGGCCCTAAGTATGATCAAATTAAAGACAAATAAAATACAGAGGTATAAAACACAATCAAATCTACCCATAATAGGAAGGCCACATGTAAAGGATCTGGGTATAATGATGTCTGACGACTTAACGTTTCAAGAGCACAACGAAGCCAATATAGCATCATAATGCTTATATTATTGAAATCACTTGTGCTGTTCCGCCTTGAGTACTGCTCAGTACTCACGTCCACCTTCAGAGCCGGAGAGATGGCTGAAATAGAGGGCATACAGAGAACATATACGGTACCCACAGACAATAAAAGAACTTAAAGTATTGGGATCGTCTCAAATGTCTCAAAATGTACACTACAAAGGAGTGGTATCAAATAATATATACCTGAAAAGTACTAGAGGGCCAGGTCCCGTGTTTACACAGTAAAATAACATACTGGAGTGAACGACATGGAAGGAAATGCAGAATAGAACTAGTGAACAAAAGAAGTGCCATAGGTACAATCGGAGAACACTGTATAAACATTAGAGGTCCGCGGTTGTTCAACATCCTCCCAGCGAGTATAACAAATATTGCTGGAACAAAAGTGGAAGTCTTCAATGAAAAATTGGACAGTTTTCTGCAAAAATGAGGAACCAGCCGGGCTGCAGTGGTTCCCTTTGAAGCAACAGCCTGCTGGACCAAGCTCTCGAGGCTGGCAGCGGGCCGGGCTCGGGGAGCTGAAGGACTCTAAGAACCTCATCCAGGTACAATCCAGGTCATCACCCAGACTTCAACACGAGTCCAGGACTTGGTCGAGAGAGAAACTTGAATTACGAGAGTTCGTCAACAAAGAAATAAAGTTACGACAGAATAAAGCAAGTGATGGAGGACGTGGATGAATGAAGTGGAGGAGGGGGATGAAGGAAGTGGAGGAGGTGGATGAAGGAAGGAGTGGAGGAGGTAGATGAAAGAAGTGGAGGAGGTGGATGAAGGAAGGGGTTTAGAAGGAGCATGAATGAACGAAGGCGTAGAGGGAGTGGATGAATGAAGAGGTGGAGGAGGTGCATGAAGGATGGTGTAGAGGTGGATGAATGAAGCGGTAGAGGAAGTGGCTGAAGGAAGAGATTAAGGAGGTGGAAGAAGCCAAACATATACAGTGAGTGAGGATGCTGCACACAGCACAGTAGCGGAGATAACTGGAAAGAAGAAGACTATCAGACGCTGAAGACCCGCCTCTAGGGGGCTCCAGAGCATGAAGACCGCCTCTTGAGCACTAGAAGAGCCCCTAGACCACCTCTAGGGGGCTCCAGAGCATGAAGACCGCCTCTTGAGCACTAGAAGAGCCCCTAGACCACCTCTAGGGAGCTCCAGAGCATGACGACCGCCTCTTGAGCCCTAGAGGAGCCCCTAGACCCCCTCTAGGGGGCTCCAGAGCATGAAGACCGCCTCTTGAGCCCTAGAGGAGCCCCTAGACCCCCTCTAGGGGGCTCCAGAGCATGAAGACCGCCTCTTGAGCCCTAGAGGAGCCCCTAGACCCCGTCTAGGGGGCTCCAGAGCATGAAGACCGCCTCTTGAGCCCTAGAGGAACCCCTCTAGGGGGCTCCAGAGCATGAAGACCGCCTCTTGAGCCCTAGAGGAACTCCTCTAGGGGGCTCCAGAGCATGAAGACTGCCTCTTGAGCCCTAGAGGAGCCCCTAGACCACTTCTAGGTGGCTCCAGAGCATGAAGACCGCCTCTTGAGCCCTAGAGGAACCCCTCTAGGGGGGCTCCAGAGCATGAAGACCGCCTCTTGAACCCTAGAGGAGCCCCTAGATCCCCTCTAGGGGCTCCAGAGCATGAAGACCGCCTTTTGAGCCCTAGAGGAGCCCTTAAACCACCTCTAGGGGGCTCCAGAGCATGAAGACTACATCAAGTCGAAGAGCATGAGCATGGGGGGACCCTCCGCCCCTTCCCGACACTCCCACACCCACATTGTCAAGGTAATATTCCCCGCCAGAGGACTCCTGGCCGCCGATGAAAGGATCAGGCTCTTATGAGCGGGAAAAATATGAAAGGCAGCGGCGGGCGGCGGCGACCGCGGGCTTTTCACCACCTTCGCTGCCTCGGATTTTTGGCGGATTCAGGAAGGTGATTCTGTATGGCCCGCCCGCAGGGTATTGTTGGTGGGATAGATGCTGTTGAAGACGGGATGGGAGTGGGGTGGGAGGGGTTCATGGTGGGATAGATGCTGTTGAAGACGGGACGGGAGTGGGGTGGGAGGGGTTCATGGTGGGATAGATGCTGTTGAAGACGGGATGGGAGTGGGGTGGGAGGGGTTCATGGTGGGATAGATGCTGTTGAAGACGGGATGGGAGTGGGGTGGGAGGGGTTCATGGTGGTATAGATGCTGTTGAAGACGGGATGGGAGTGGGGCGGGAGGGGTTCATGGTGGGATAGATGCTGTTGAAGACGGGATGGGAGTGGGGTGGGAGGGGTTCATGGTGGGATAGATGCTGTTGAAGACGGGATGGGAGTGGGGTGGGAGGGGTTCATGGTGGGATAGATGCTGTTGAAGACGGGATGGGAGTGGGGTGGGAGGGGTTCATGGTGGGATAGATGCTGTTGAAGACGGGATGGGAGTGGGGTGGGAGGGGTTCATGGTGGGATAGATGCTGTTGAAGACGGGATGGGAGTGGGGCGGGAGGGGTTCATGGTGGGATAGATGCTGTTGAAGACGGGATGGGAGTGGGGTGGGAGGGGTTCATGGTGGGATAGATGCTGTTGAAGACGGGATGGGAGTGGGGTGGGAGGGGTTCATGGTGGGATAGATGCTGTTGAAGACGGGACGGGAGTGGGGTGGGAAGGTTGATGGTGGGTGGGAGAGAGGAGGCGCTCTTTTCCAGTGCTCTAGTGTACATCTGGAGTGCTTCAGTGTACACCTGGAGTGCTGCAGTGTACACCAGGAGTGCTCTAGTGTACACCAGGAGTGCTCTAGTGTACACCAGGAGTGCTCCAGTGTACACCTGGAGTGCTCTAGTGTACACCTGGAGTGCTCCAGTGTACACCAGGAGTGCTCCAGTGTACACCTGGAGTGCTCTAGTGTACACCAGGAGTGCTCCAGTGTACACCAGGAGTGCTCCAGTGTTCACCAGGAGTGCTCCAGTGTACACCTGGAGTGCTCTAGTGTACACCAGGAGTGCTCCAGTGTACACCAGGAGTGCACCAGTGTTCACCAGGAGTGCTCCAGTGTACACCTGGAGTGCTCTAGTGTACACCTGGAGTGCTCCAGTGTACACCAGGAGTGCTCCAGTGTACACCAGGAGTGCTCCAGTGTTCACCAGGAGTGCTCCAGTGTACACCAGGAGTGCTCTAGTGTACACCAGGAGTGCTCCAGTGTACACCTGGAGTGCTCTAGTGTACACCTGGAGTGCTCCAGTGTGCACCAGGAGTGCTCCAGTGTACACCTGGAGTGCTCTAGTGTACACCAGGAGTGCTCCAGTGTACACCTGGAGTGCTCCAGTGTACACCAGGAGTGCTCCAGTGTACACCAGGAGTGCTCCAGTGTACACCTGGAGTGCTCCTGTGCACACCAGGAGTGCTCCAGTGTACACCAGTAGTGCTGCAGTGTACACCAGGAGTGCTCCAGTGTACACCAGGAGTGCACCAGTGTACACCAGGAGTGCTCCAGTGTACACCAGGAGTGCTCCAGTGCACACCAGGAGTGCTCCAGTGTACACCTGGAGTGCTCCAGTGTACACCAGGAGTGCTCCAGTGTACACCAGGAGTGCTTCAGTGTACACCAGGAGTTCTTCAGTGTACACCAGGAGTGCTCCAGTGTACACCAGGAGTGCTTCAGTGTACACCTGGAGTGCTCCAGTGTACACCTGGAGTGCTCCAGTGTACACCTGGAGTGCTCCAGTGTACACCTGGAGTGCTCCAGTGTACACCTGGAGTGCTCCAGTGTACACCTGGAGTGCTTCAGTGTACACCTGGAGTGCTGCAGTGTACACCAGGAGTGCTCCAGTGTACACCAGGAGTGCTCTAGTGTACACCAGGAGTGCTCCAGTGAAGACCAGTAGTGCTGCAGTGTACACCAGGAGTGCTCCAGTGTACACCAGGAGTGCTCCAGTGTACACCAGGAGTGCTCCTGTGCACACCAGGAGTGCACCAGTGTACACCAGGAGTGCTCCAGTGTACACCAGGAGTGCTCCAGTGTACACCAGGAGTGCTTCAGTGTACACCAGGAGTGCTCTAGTGTACACCAGGAGTGCTCCAATATACACCAGGAGTGCTCCAGTGTACACCAGGAGTGCACCAGTGTACACCAGGAGGGCACCAGTGTACACCTGGAGTGCTCTAGTGTACACCAGGAGTGCTCCAGTGTACACCTGGAGTGCTCCAGTGTACACCAGGAGTGCTTCAGTGTACACCTGGAGTGCTCTAGTGTACACCAGGAGTCTCCAGTGTACACCAGGAGTGCTCCAGTGTACACCAGGAGTGCTCCAGTGCACACTAGGAGTGCACCAGTGTACACCAGGAGTGCTCCAGTGTACACCAGGAGTGCTCCAGTGTACACCAGGAGTGCTCCAGTATACACCAGGAGTGCTCTAGTGTACGCCAGGAGTGCTCCAGTATACACCTGGAGTGCTCTAGTGTACACCAGGAGTGCTCCAGTGTACACCTGGAGTGCTCTAGTGTACACCAGGAGTGCTCCAGTGTACACCTGGAGTGCTCTAGTGTACACCAGGAGTGCTCCAGTGTACACCTGGAGTGCTCTAGTGTACACCAGGAGTGCTCCAATGTACACCTGGAGTGCTCTAGGGTACACCAGGAGGGCACCAGTGTACACCAGGAGTGCTCCAATGTACACCTGGAGTGCTCTAGTGTACACCAGGAGTGCTCCAATTTACACCTGGAGTGCTCTAGTGTACATCAGGAGGGCACCAGTGTACACCAGGAGTGCTCCAATGTACACCTGGAGTGCTCTAGTGTACACCTGGAGTGCACCAGTGTACACCAGGAGTGCACAACCGGTGCCGCCAGACGCTCTGAGGCAGACATGCTGGGCCAACCACGCCGTTGTCATGGAGACGGCGTGTGTGCGGGAGCGCGCGCGCGCCTCCTGCTCACTGAGGGGGTAATTCATTAAACTGAGCAAGGCCTCGGCGATAGGCCTAAGCTCCCGACATATTCAGGCTCAGACTCACTACCTAATAATAATATCAGCATCACTATATCTCGTATACTACCAAGAGTAGTTCATAATTGCAATGATTACGTCCAATGTTCTTATTAAGACTTTTGGTAAATCATGAACTGTCAGGGTTTTTTTTTTTTAATTAACTGGATCTACAAGAGAGACTGTTTGGTTGACTGGTTGTCTGAGGACGGAGACCAAGGGGGTGTGTCAGTAAGGGGAGAGGTGCTTTCCCTTCACCTCATCTTCGGCTATATATTGAATAGCAAAAAGGTGTTATGCTATTACGGGATCACCATAGCCCGTGCTACATGGACACTTCGTTCTGAGTAGCTAAATCTAAAACAACAACAACAAAAGTGTTATGAGATGAAGCTTACTGGAGCATGAACAGTGGGTGCTCAACATTGCAGACAAAATTCTATGCCCTGAATGTTGTTAAAGATTCGCTACCTGGAACAAGAAGTTCTAAGTAGCACGGGCTATGGTGAGCCCGTATCTATGCCCTGAAGAAGGCCATAACTATACAATTGAGAATAATTTACATGATGTCATCATTCATACCGACTCTAAATCTTCGCTCCAGGCATTGTTATCCAGTCAACACAAGAGATAATATACAACTCATCACTGAAATCCAACATATAGGAAAAGAAGCCCATAATCTAGGGTTGTCAATCACCCTAAATTGGATACTAAGTCATATTGGCATAGATGGAATTGAAAAGACAGACTCGCTAGCAAAAACTGACACTGCTCTACCTGTTGTACAGGTTCAAATACCTCCAAGTTTTTCACAGATTAAGGAGCAAATGAAGAAGAAAATACTCCCAACTATTAAAAGTCGCCACAGAACCAAAGTAGCGGAAGGAAGATCCACTGCGATATGGTACGAACAAGCCACTGGGTACTACTCTTTCAAGCCTGACAAAAAGAGATCCAGAGACATTGCAGTAGCCATACACAGACTCAGACTTGGTTACAAGTGCTGCTGGGAGGTAATAAACCCAATAGTTAAAGAGTGTCATATCTGTGGAACAAAAGCAGAGGCGCCACTATTGCACTACTTACTGGAATGTGAAGCTACTGAAGCCCTGCGCATCAAACTCAACATTAATCCAACGACAGCAGCTGCATTAGATGCACATTCCACAGCGACTATAATGATTAGAAAAGCCGTTAAAGAATGGGACTCACTAGTGAACATTCTGCCCCTACATACGCCACCAAGATAATGTTATTAAAACAAGACTAAAACAGAAGCGAAAAAGAAACAGGGAAAAAGGAGGAAACCCCACCTCCATTCAAAACTTTGACCCAAATATCAGAGTAACAAGTTTATCGCGAATAACCGAACTCAATTACGGGCTCACCAATGCCCGTGCTACATGGACATTTCGTTCTGAGTACAACAATAACAATAACAACAGGTGTTATGAGCCAAAGTAGCGGAAGGAACAAATCCACAAGGGCCGTGACAAGGATTCGAACTTGCGTCCGAGCATCCCAGACGCTGCCTTAATCGACAGAGCTACGACATTGTAAAAGAATTGCAACCGAAAAATCATCCTGATTTACCAACGGTTCCTGCAGTCTCTCCGAGACACAAACCAGGGATTTATGCAATTCCCACATGCACCCGATCTATGTCAATAGGCTGTTCTACCTCTTCGCCCTTACTTCATTACACACAGAGATCACAATAGCGTGATGCATCAAATGAACAAATCCACAAGGGCCATGACGAGGGTTCGAACCTACATCCGAGACGATCCCAGACGATGCCTTAATCGACTGAGCTACGATATAGTAAATGAATTGCACCCGGGGATTTATGGCAGGAGACCCTAAACTACAGTCCGGTGTCCTTAACTTGTATTCCCTGCGAGGTGATGGAGAAGTCATGTCTCACAGGTTTAATAGAATTCTATGACCAAGCAACAAGCATTTAGCAAAAAAGAGAAGGATGGGCAGAGTGAATTTTCTTGGACTGTCAGAAAGCTTTTGACAAAGTCCCCAATAAGAGACTTGCATAATTTGGATAAACAAGCAGGAGTAAGTGGTAGGGTGCTCCAACGGAGAAGGGAGTACCTAAACAACAGGAAGCAGAGGGCTACTATGAGGGGTAAGACCTAAGAATGGCGTAATGTTACAGCCCGTCCTCCAAACAAAGACCCAAAAGTGATTCCATGCACCCGCCAAACCCCCTGTTTATGAATGAAAAATGTTGGAAATTTCCAACACCAAATACAACACTGTTGTATTCTCATTAATTCTTACTAATTCTACTAATCATTGTAGTAATTAAAATTAACCAAGCGTAGAGTTCACATGTACTAATGATTACATCTGTACAATAAGGCTAGAATTCTTACGTCACCCGACGCCAGTATTGCGTCAGATTCCATTGTAATAAACACATTTATATCCAGTGTGTCTGAGAATTGAATTTGATTCTCTATAAACAACAGTGTTCTGTGTGATAATTAATTACAGATAAACTGATCTCCAACTAAAGCCAAATAAAGAGTTTATAGTTCTAACTGTTATCTAGTAATAAAATTAACGTCACGCGTGAATGCCCTGGAGAGACTTTAATTCATCTCCATTGTTCGTTTACTATCATAAAACGAGCAAATAATAATATTTAACTCCTCTAAATAATAAACCCGTCCTTATCCGAGCATTTCAATCACAACTGCGAGAAATGAAATATCCATAATAAATAATTTGTGTAACGAACACGGGACGCGGAGCGGGAGAGGAGACGCCATTACCCCAGCCACCAGGGTAGACGCCATCAAGAGCTCCAGAAGAAAGTCGCCACTGTGAGGTGTGAAGAACCTTTGCAGACATTAACTTTGCTGGTGTCAGTGTCACTTTACATAACAAGTTGAATCGTCAAGAGATTTAATTTGACATTCGGCCAGAACCAGTTAAATTTGGTTCTATGTAATACCACGTGACCGGCCAGTGAAGCGCGTCAGTATCTAGGATAGGCTGGACACCACGTGTTCTTTATTAAGAAGCCGGAGCCTAGGACGCGAACTTCGGCAAGCCTTAACTTACACAGTGCCCATATTAGCTAAGTACCTTTATCCTTATTTGATGCATCATCTAGGGGGTGGGTTTATAGCTGGGTAGCTTGTCGTGATGCCGTGCGACAATAACAAACTACAGGTCATTATTTACTCTTATTATTAATCTCAATTTCTTGAACATAGATATCTAGCAGCTTAATCTGTTGCTACTGAATACCATTTGATTTACAGCGTGTGTGAAGAATTCTCCGAGCTGTCATTTCCCATGTTAATCAACTCCTAGTGTTCCATGACGAGTCCAGGAGAATCAGAGGATGAGTCGTAACTAACTTCTCGGAAATCGTCTTCAAGCTAAGACTCCTTTCGTATTCCTTTGATTTCTATTATCTGTATTCCTTTACATGCAGAACTCTGTTTCATTGGATTGACATGTGTTTATTATAATTATTAATTTTTATGTTCTTGATCTATGTTCTCATTGATGATAAAGATAATGACTCTATAAATATTCATAGGATTAGATTATTATACATTGGACTGGTGAACGAACCACACTAGTTCCTGGACGTATTGAGTTCCAGTAATAACCCCCCAATGTAGGTGTTTGAGGCTTTGATTCAGTTAATTATACAGCCCATTAATTATATAAGTGATCATATTCTCTAGTATTTTATCCATAGTTACTGGTTCATCTAGGAATTTTCAAATGATCATATTTTCTTAGTTTCCCTCTTTACTATAAAAGCGGGTGGTCCTTCGTAATTGTTTTTCACTACATTAATATTTAAATATATCGAGTCTAGCCCCAAATGTCCCACAAAAAACGGTTTACACACGACTCACAACTGATTTAGTTCGAACACTTCCGGAACAAGTGCTTCACTGACGAAATTTGTTCGAACCACAACGCTGTAAATGCTTCACCCACGTACTACAAATACAAATAATCGCCAACAGAACCTAAACACCAAACCTAACCTAACATATGCCTATATATATTTGAATGAATAAAACGTTAAAATTTATGAATGCGTCTGTGGGGTCTACCGCTGGATGTAATGGACTTGAGTCGAGGACGGGTTGCATGTTACCAGCGGAGTCCCGCAGGGTTCTGTACTCGGACCAATCTTGTTTCTGATATACGTGAATGATCTTCCACAGGGTATAGACTCATTCCTTTCAATGTTTACTGATGATGCTAAAATTATGAGAAGGATTAAGACAAAGGAGGAGAGCAAGAGGCTACAGAATGACCTGGACAGAATGAAGGAATGGTCAAACAAAAGGCTACTAGAGTTTAACTCGAGCAAGTACAAAGTGATGGAGATAGGCATAGGGAGTAGGAGGCCAAACACAAGGTACCAGCTGGGAGAGAAAATTCTTCAACAGTCAGGAAGAAAGATTTGGGGGGTTGATATCACACCAGACCTGTCCCATGAAGCCCACATCAAAAGGATGACATCAGCGGCGTTTGCAAGGCTGCCAAACATAAGAACTGCCTTCAGAAACTAGTGTAAAAACTCATTCAGAACCTTGGATACCTCAAATGTCACATCAATACTGGAATATGCGGCCCCAGCGTCGAGTCAACATCTAGTCAAACACAACACAAATTTAGAACAGGTTCAGAGATATGCCAACAGTAAAGTCCACAAGGTGCGGGGTATATGCTACGAGGAAAGGTTACTCCACCAAAACCTCACGACACTTTAAGATAGAAGAGTTAGGGGAGACACGATCACTGCCTATAAAATTTTCAGAGGACGTGACAGGGTAGATAAACTGTTTAGCACGGGTGGTACGCGAACAAGGGGACACAGGTGGAAACTGAGTACCCATGAGTACCCACATGAGCCACAGGGACGTTAGAAAGAACTTTTTCAGTATCAGAGTAGTTAACAGGTGGAATGCATTAGGCAGTGATGTGGTGGAGGCTGACTCCATACACAGTTTCAAATGTAGATATGATGGAGCCCAGTAGGCTCAGGAATCTGTACACCAGTTGATTGACAGTTGAGAGGCGGGCCGAAAGAGACAGAGCTCAACCCGCGCAAGCAACACTAGGTGAATACAACTAGGTGAATACACACACACACATTAAGTGCTGTTTATGGGCTTTATGTCTGGGGTGTTTGTGACACGGGTTTTGTTAGTGCATTGATGGTTTACGGCACCTGTGTGACACGTGAGTGAGTCCTGTAATTAGTGGGTGAGTGGCGCGTTGAGTATTGAGTCGTAGTGACCCTGGTTCATTCATCACCGGTCCATTCATCACCGGGTCATTCATCAGCGGTTTATTCATCCCATTATTAACTATGTCTTTGTGATCAATAATGGTTGTTCAACGTGAGTGTCTGTGTGATGGATGTCGTGGTGGCATGTGTGTGTTTCCCTCATGTTAACTTATGCAAACTAATTGAGTTTTGATTGTCTTAGTGACAAGTGTTAATTACACAGTTAATTGTTTTGATGATTGTTGTGTTATTCCATCATTGTTGATTACCACTACACATGTCGTGTGCAGTTGAGTCAAAGTGTTCACAATTGTTCACTTACTTGATTTGTTGTACTATTATATATGCCAGAGAGTTAGAGACTCAGGTCTCGTACTCACCACAGTGGTAGGTCGTACTCACCACAGTGGTAGGTCGTACTCACCACAGTGGTAGGTCGTACTCACCACAGTGGTAGGTCGTACTCACCACAGTGGTAGGTCGTACTCACCACAGTGGTAGGTCGTACTCACCATAGTGGTAGGTCGTACTCACCACAGTGGTAGGTCGTACTCACTACAGTGGTAGGTCGTACTCACCACAGTGGTAGGTCGTACTCACTACCGTGGTAGGTCGTACTCACTACAGTGGTAGGTCGTACTCACCACAGTGGTAGGTCGTACTCACCACAGTGGTAGGTCGTACTCACCATAGTGGTAGGTCGTACTCACCACAGTGGTAGGTCGTACTCACCACAGTGGTAGGTCGTACTCACTACAGTGGTAGGTCGTACTCACTACAGTGGTAGGTCGTACTCACCACAGTGGTAGGTCGTACTCACCATAGTGGTAGGTCGTACTCACCACAGTGGTAGGTCGTACTCACCATAGTGGTAGGTCGTACTCACCACAGTGGTAGGTCGTACTCACTACAGTGGTAGGTCGTACTCACCACAGTGGTAGGTCGTACTCACTACCGTGGTAGGTCGTACTCACTACAGTGGTAGGTCGTACTCACCACAGTGGTAGGTCGTACTCACCACAGTGGTAGGTCGTACTCACCATAGTGGTAGGTCGTACTCACCACAGTGGTAGGTCGTACTCACCACAGTGGTAGGTCGTACTCACTACAGTGGTAGGTCGTACTCACTACAGTGGTAGGTCGTACTCACCACAGTGGTAGGTCGTACTCACCATAGTGGTAGGTCGTACTCACCACAGTGGTAGGTCGTACTCACTACAGTGGTAGGTCGTACTCACTACAGTGGTAGGTCGTACTCACCACAGTGGTAGGTCGTACTCACTACAGTGGTAGGTCGTACTCACTACAGTGGTAGGTCGTACTCACCACAGTGGTAGGTCGTACTCACCATAGTGGTAGGTCGTACTCACCACAGTGGTAGGTCGTACTCACTACAGTGGTAGGTCGTACTCACTACAGTGGTAGGTCGTACTCACCACAGTGGTAGGTCGTACTCACTACAGTGGTAGGTCGTACTCACCACAGTGGTAGGTCGTACTCACCACAGTGGTAGGTCGTACTCACCATAGTGGTAGGTCGTACTCACCACAGTGGTAGGTCGTACTCACCACAGTGGTAGGTCGAACTCACCATAGTGGTAGGTCGTACTCACCACAGTGGTAGGTCGTACTCACTACAGTGGTAGGTCGTACTCACCACAGTGGTAGGTCGTACTCACTACAGTTGTAGGTCGTACTCACCACAGTGGTAGGTCGTACTCACCACAGTGGTAGGTCGTACTCACCACAGTGGTAGGTCGTACTCACCACAGTGGTAGGTCGTACTCACTACAGTGGTAGGTCGTACTCACCACAGTGGTAGGTCGTACTCACTACAGTGGTAGGTCGTACTCACCACAGTGGTAGGTCGTACTCACCACAGTGGTAGGTCGTACTCACCACAGTGGTAGGTCGTACTCACCATAGATTATTTTAGAGGAAGACCAATCAACTGGATGATTGTAATCCCTAACATGGCAGAAGAGAGCATTGTTAGTGCCTGCAGACACTAACAATGCTCTCTTCTGTCATGTTAGGGATTCTAATCATCTTATTGATTGATCTTCTTCTAAAATAATCTCTCCTGCCTCTACTTTACACAGACGCCGTCTTGTCGAATCAGCTCTGATACCCAACATGAACTTAAGTCCTGGCTTTGTTGCTGTTAACTCTTCCCTTTCACAGTTCATACTCAAATGTTCCAAACTTTCTAAGAAACGTGAACTAATATAAGCCTACTCTTTCTTTTTTTCTTTCTCTTGTTTCTCTCACGTTCCCTTTCTTACTTGTATTATTACACCCTTTATATTACACCTTACCTTCCGTACCTTTTGTCTTGCTCTTATCTTCTTCTAAGATTTCCATCTCCTCACCTCTCTCTTGCCTAACTTAATGCCCGCGCCTCCCTCGTCTCATCACAGTAGACTTGATAATGGTCCAGGACGGACCGAAACGTCGTCGTCTCTTCAATTTCTAGTGTGTTGTTTGGTCAACATTTTTCCACCCCTCCACCAGGAGGGTTGGAACAAGGTTGAGGGAGCCAGCAGGAGGGGTGGAACAAGGTTGAGGGAGCCAGCAGGAGGGGTGGAACAAGGTTGAGGGAGCCAGCAGGAGGGGTGGAACAAGGTTGAGGGAGCCAGCAGGAGGGGTGGAACAAGGTTGAGGGAGCCAGCAGGAGGGGTGGAACAAGGTGGAGGGAGCCAGCAGGAGGGGTGGAACAAGGTGGAGGGAGTCAGCAGGAGGGGTGGAACAAGGTGGAGGGAGCCAGCAGGAGGGGTGGAACAAGGTGGAGGGAGCCAGCAGGAGGGGTGGAACAAGGTGGAGGGAGCCAGCAGGAGGGGTGGAACAAGGTGGAGGGAGCCAGCAGGAGGGGTGGAACAAGGTTGAGGGAGCCAGCAGGAGGGGTGGAACAAGGTGGAGGGAGCCAGCAGGAGGGTTGGAACAAGGTGGAGGGAGCCAGCAGGAGGGGTGGAACAAGGTGGAGGGAGCCAGCAGGAGGGGTGGAACAAGGTGGAGGGAGCCAGCAGGAGGGGTGGAACAAGGTGGAGGGAGCCAGCAGGAGGGGTGGAACAAGGTTGAGGGAGCCAGCAGGAGGGGTGGAACAAGGTGGAGGGAGCCAGCAGGAGGGGTGGAACAAGGTGGAGGGAGTCAGCAGGAGGGGTGGAACAAGGTGGAGGGAGCCAGCAGGAGGGTTGGAACAAGGTGGAGGGAGTCAGCAGGAGGGGTGGAACAAGGTGGAGGGAGCCAGCAGGAGGGGTGGAACAAGGTGGAGGGAGCCAGCAGGAGGGGTGGAACAAGGTGGAGGGAGCCAGCAGGAGGGGTGGAACAAGGTTGAGGGAGCCAGCAGGAGGGGTGGAACAAGGTGGAGGGAGCCAGCAGGAGGGTTGGAACAAGGTGGAGGGAGCCAGCAGGAGGGGTGGAACAAGGTGGAGGGAGCCAGCAGGAGGGGTGGAACAAGGTGGAGGGAGCCAGCAGGAGGGGTGGAACAAGGTGGAGGGAGCCAGCAGGAGGGGTGGAACAAGGTTGAGGGAGCCAGCAGGAGGGGTGGAACAAGGTGGAGGGAGCCAGCAGGAGGGGTGGAACAAGGTGGAGGGAGCCAGCAGGAGGGGTAGAACAAGGTTGAGGGAGCCAGCAGGAGGGGTGGAACAAGGAGGAGGGAGCCAGCAGGAGGGGTGGAACAAGGTGGAGGGAGCCAGCAGGAGGGGTGGAACAAGGTGGAGGGAGCCAGCAGGAGGGGTGGAACAAGGTGGAGGGAGCCAGCAGGAGGGGTGGAACAAGGTGGAGGGAGCCAGCAGGAGGGGTGGAACAAGGAGGAGGGAGCCAGCAGGAGGGGTGGAACAAGGAGGAGGGAGCCAGCAGGAGGGGTGGAACAAGGTGGAGGGAGCCAGCAGGAGGGGTGGAACAAGGTGGAGGGAGCCAGCAGGAGGGGTGGAACAAGGTGGAGGGAGCCAGCAGGAGGGGTGGAACAAGGTTGAGGGAGCCAGCAGGAGGGGTGGAACAAGGTGGAGGGAGCCAGCAGGAGGGTTGGAACAAGGTGGAGGGAGCCAGCAGGAGGGGTGGAACAAGGTGGAGGGAGCCAGCAGGAGGGGGTGGAACAAGGTGGAGGGAGCCAGCAGGAGGGGTGGAACAAGGTGGAGGGAGCCAGCAGGAGGGGTGGAACAAGGTTGAGGGAGCCAGCAGGAGGGGTGGAACAAGGTGGAGGGAGCCAGCAGGAGGGGTGGAACAAGGTGGAGGGAGTCAGCAGGAGGGGTGGAACAAGGTGGAGGGAGCCAGCAGGAGGGCTGGAACAAGGTGGAGGGAGTCAGCAGGAGGGGTGGAACAAGGTGGAGGGAGCCAGCAGGAGGGGTGGAACAAGGTGGAGGGAGCCAGCAGGAGGGGTGGAACAAGGTGGAGGGAGCCAGCAGGAGGGGTGGAACAAGGTTGAGGGAGCCAGCAGGAGGGGTGGAACAAGGTGGAGGGAGCCAGCAGGAGGGTTGGAACAAGGTGGAGGGAGCCAGCAGGAGGGGTGGAACAAGGTGGAGGGAGCCAGCAGGAGGGGTGGAACAAGGTGGAGGGAGCCAGCAGGAGGGGTGGAACAAGGTTGAGGGAGCCAGCAGGAGGGGTGGAACAAGGTGGAGGGAGCCAGCAGGAGGGGTGGAACAAGGTGGAGGGAGCCAGCAGGAGGGGTAGAACAAGGTTGAGGGAGCCAGCAGGAGGGGTGGAACAAGGAGGAGGGAGCCAGCAGGAGGGGTGGAACAAGGTGGAGGGAGCCAGCAGGAGGGGTGGAACAAGGTGGAGGGAGCCAGCAGGAGGGGTGGAACAAGGTGGAGGGAGGCAGCAGGAGGGGTGGAACAAGGTGGAGGGAGCCAGCAGGAGGGGTGGAACAAGGAGGAGGGAGCCAGCAGGAGGGGTGGAACAAGGAGGAGGGAGCCAGCAGGAGGGGTGGAACAAGGTGGAGGGAGCCAGCAGGAGGGGTAGAACAAGGTTGAGGGAGCCAGCAGGAGGGGTGGAACAAGGAGGAGGGAGCCAGCAGGAGGGGTGGAACAAGGTGGAGGGAGCCAGCAGGAGGGGTGGAACAAGGTGGAGGGAGCCAGCAGGAGGGGTGGAACAAGGTGGAGGGAGCCAGCAGGAGGGGTGGAACAAGGTGGAGGGAGCCAGCAGGAGGGGTGGAACAAGGAGGAGGGAGCCAGCAGGAGGGGTGGAACAAGGAGGAGGGAGCCAGCAGGAGGGGTGGAACAAGGTGGAGGGAGCCAGCAGTAGGTCACCAGGAGGGGTAGAACAACATGGCGGCCCCAGGGCCAAGCGCACTCCAGGAACCAACCCTCCCCCTGGTGCATTCTCACGCACTCTCCCGTTCACTCGTCCGGATCTCAAATCAACTTCACTCACTCACGCTCCTGCACTAAACTTATTTTCCCATCCATCTATTGTAACACTCATGGAGTCTCTAGTGTGGTCATGAGCGGGGCTCGCCCAGGCACTCACCCAGGCACTCACCCAGGCACTCACCCCCGCTACTCTACACGCTTCATAATGTCTCACAAATTGCTTTCAGCCAGAAATACGCCTGAATAAATGTGAGAAAATCCTGTTATTTGTGCGTGTGGAGACTTTTTTTCACACTACACTCACACCTCACACCTGACGTACTAACACTACACTCACATCTCACACCTGACGTGCTAACACCACACTCACACCTCACACCTGACGTACTAACACTACACTCACACCTCACACCTGACGTGCTAACACCACACTCACACCTCACACCTGACGTACTAACACTACACTCACACCTCACACCTGACGTGCTAACACCACACTCACACCTCACACCTGACGTACCCACGCACTACACTCACACCTCACACCTGATGTACTAACACCACACTCACACCTGACGTACTAACACCACACTCACACCTCACACCTGATGTACCCACACACTACACTCACACCTCACACCTGACGTACTAACACTACACTCACACCTCACACCTGATGTACTAACACCACACTCACACCTGACGTACTAACACCACACTCACACCTCACACCTGACGTACTAACACCACACTCACACCTCACACCTGACGTACTAACGCCACACTCACACCTCACACCTGACGTACTAACACCACACTCACACCTCACACCTGAGGTACTAACACCACACTCACACCTCACACCTGACGTACTAACACCACACTCACACCTCACACCTGACGTACTAACACCACACTCACACCTCACACCTGACGTACTAACACCATACTCACACCTCACATCTGACGTACTAACACCACACTCACACCTCACACCTGACGTACTAACACCACACTCACACCTCACACCTGACGTACTAACACCACACTCACACCTCACACCTGATGTACTAACACCACACTCACACCTGACGTACTAACACCACACTCACACCTCACACCTGACGTACTAACACCACACTCACACCTCACACCTGACGTACTAACACCACACTCACACCTCACACCTGACGTACTAACACCACACTCACACCTCACACCTGACGTACTAACACCACACTCACACCTCACACCTGACGTACTAACACCACACTCACACCTCACACCTGACGTACTAACACCACACTCACACCTCACACCTGACGTATTAACACCACACGTCACATTACACGTCAGGCGCCACACCTTGTGGCGCCTGACAGCTGGGTGGACAGCGCTTCAGATTCGTAGTCCTGCGGTCCCGGGTTCGATCCCCGGTGGAGATGGAGACAAATGGGCAAAACGTTTCTTTCACCCTGATGCCCCCTGTTACCTAACAGTAAATAGGTACCTGGGAGTTAAACAGCTTCTACGGGTTACTTCCTGGGGGAGTGTAACACAAAGGAGGCCTGATTGAGGACCGGGCCGCGGGGACGCTAAGCCCCGAAATCATCTCAGGATAACCTCAAGATAACCTTAACCCTGGTTGATACCTGGTTGATGGGGTTCTGGGAGTTCTTCTACTCCCCAAGCCCGGCCCGAGGCCAGGCTTGACTTGTGAGAGTTTGGTCCACCAGGCTGTTGCTTGGAGCGGCCCGCAGGCCCACATACCCACCACAGCCCGGCTGGTCCGGCACTCCTTGGAGGAATAAATCTAGTTCCCTCTTGAAAATGTCCACGGTTGTTCCGGCAATATTTCTTATGCTTGCTGGGAGGACGTTGAACAACCGCGGACCTCTGATGTTTATACAGTGTTCTCTGATTGTGCCTATGGCACCTCTGCTCTTCACTGGTTCTATTCTACATTTTCTTCCATGTCGTTCACTCCAGTACGTTGTTATTTTACTGTGTAGATTTGGTACTTCGCCCTCCAGTATCTTCCAGGTGTATATTATTTGATATCTCTCTCGTCTTCTTTCTAGTGAGTACAACCCACTCAGAAGACTCTGTTGGTCGGTGTCCAGGACGGTGCAGCATACTTCAGTACTGAACACGTCGCAGAGATTGTCTTCGGTCGTTATTTTGGTTTATAAATGCGGTTAAATGTTGGTAACTTCTCTTATGCTGCTGATGTTATCCCGTTTACATGGCGCGGCAATTATTATTATTCACTCATATCTGCTCCACTTTTATGTCCGTGTAGTTGCCTTCCCTTCATGGTGTAGATGCCTTAAATTACCTTAAATGTCTTTGGGGTAAAGTCTTAAAATAATCGTATCCGCCTACTCCTGGAGTTTGTCACGACCTCTGCCTGTAATTCTATAATTTCTTGTACCTCGCCTCCCTATTCTAGTTCAGCCATACAAAGCAGTTATCACAGAAGCTGACCTTAGAGGACCCAGCTTCCAGCATCGCTGTAATTCGATAATGCCGGTCGGAGCCGGTCGGCCGAGCGGACAGCACGCTGGACTTGTGATCCTGTGGTCCTGGGTTCGATCCCAGGCGCCGGCGTGAAACAATGGGCAGAGTTTCTTTCACCCTATGCTCCTGTTACCTAGCAGTAAAATAGGTACCTGGGTGTTAGTCAGCTGTCACGGGCTGCTTCCTGGGGGTGGAGGCCTGGTCAAGGACCGGGCCGCGGGGACACTAAAAGCCCCGAAATCATCTCAAGATAACCTGAGATGTCTCTCTCACTGTGCGTCTGGCATCCATCCTTCAGGTACTCCCTGACTCCAGTTCAGTTTGGCACCATTCCTTTCCTCCCCCCTCCCCCCGTCCCATCCCAAATCCATATTCTAACCCCTTCCCAGTGCTATATAGTCGTAATGGCTTGGCGCTTTCCCCCTGATAGTTCCCTCCCTCCCACTTCCAATCCACTTCGCCCTTCCATTTCAAAGTTGATACTCTCCAGGTGCAACAATTACGGAAGTAAGGGCTCACAAATATTCGCGTTTTCTATGCATCGGACTCAATAGATTAGTTGGGGTGGCTTGGGTTCATACGTTCAGGTTAGGATAAAAGGTTGGATTTTTTACGGAGTGGATAACGAACTAAAATGGAAACGTGGCAACACTGTTTGCTCTCTAGTTGTCTACGTCATCCCCAGGTTCTGCTCTCTAGTTGTCTACGGCATCCCCAGGTTCTGCTCTCTAGTTGTCTACGTCATCCCCAGGTTCTGCTCTCTAGTTGTCTACGTCATCCCCAGGTTCTGCTCTCTAGTTGTCTACGTCATCCCCAGGTTCTGCTCTCTAGTTGTCTACGTCATCCCCAGGTTCTGCTCTCTACTTGTCTACGTCATCCCCAGGTTCTGCTCTCTAGTTGTCTACGTCATCCCCAGGTTCTGCTCTCTAGTTGTCTACGTCATCCCCAGGTTCTGCTCTCTAGTTGTCTACGTCATCCCCAGGTTCTGCTCTCTAGTTGTCTCCGTCATCCCCAGGTTCTGCTCTCTAGTTGTCTACGTCATCCCCAGGTTCTGCTCTCTAGTTGTCTACGTCATCCCCAGGTTCTGCTCTCTAGTTGTCTACGTCATCCCCAGGTTCTGCTCTCTAGTTGTCTACGTCATCCCCAGGTTCTGCTCTCTAGTTGTCTACGTCATCCCCAGGTTCTGCTCTCTAGTTGTCTACGTCATCCCCAGGTTCTGCTCTCTAGTTGTCTACGTCATCCCCAGGTTCTGCTCTCTAGTTGTCTACGTCATCCCCAGGTTCTGCTCTCTAGTTGTCTACGTCATCCCCAGGTTCTGCTCTCTAGTTGTCTACGTCATCCCCAGGTTCTGCTCTCTAGTTGTCTACGTCATCCCCAGGTTCTGCTCTCTAGTTGTCTACGTCATCCCCAGGTTCTGCTCTCTAGTTGTCTACGTCATCCCCAGGTTCTGCTCTCTAGTTGTCTACGTCATCCCCAGGTTCTGCTCTCTAGTTGTCTACGTCATCCCCAGGTTCTGCTCTCTAGTTGTCTACGTCATCCCCAGGTTCTGCTCTCTAGTTGTCTACGTCATCCCCAGGTTCTGCTCTCTAGTTGTCTACGTCATCCCCAGGTTCTGCTCTCTAGTTGTCTACGTCATCCCCAGGTTCTGCTCTCTAGTTGTCTACGTCATCCCCAGGTTCTGCTCTCTAGTTGTCTACGTCATCCCCAGGTTCTGCTCTCTAGTTGTCTCCGTCATCCCCAGGTTCTGCTCTCTAGTTGTCTCCGTCATCCCCAGGTTCTGCTCTCTAGTTGTCTACGTCATCCCCAGGTTCTGCTCTCTAGTTGTCTACGTCATCCCCAGGTTCTGCTCTCTAGTTGTCTCCGTCATCCCCAGGTTCTGCTCTCTAGTTGTCTACGTCATCCCCAGGTTCTGCTCTCTAGTTGTCTACGTCATCCCCAGGTTCTGCTCTCTAGTTGTCTCCGTCATCTCCAGGTTCTCACTATCCCATCCTTTCCCACTTATCTACTATCTCCCTTTCCCACAATGCCCCCCCCCCTTCCTCTCCTCTACCCCGTGTCTCTTTAGTTCTTTTTCTTCCCACGTTCACAATTACTTGTCTATTCACTTCTCTCAGCTGCTCGGTTCAATCTTTCTCCTCTTTTCTATCTAAGATGGAAGGTTCTATTCCTTCAATCTTTCCACTGTTCTCTTCCACCTTCCCTCTCTTCCTCTGCCTCACCTTCCCCCTCCCCCCGTGTGTCAGAGAGGCGTCCCTGTGTGCTGTGAGCAGGAAGAGGAGACGGCGGCGGAAATGAGTGTGGGAAGGAAGCAGGAAGGAGGAGGAGGCTGACAAGGAGGAGTGTGAGGAGGCTGACAGGAGTCTTGAGGCAAGAGGATGGTTATTTTGAGATGATTTCGGGGCTTAGCGTCCCCGCGGCCCAGTCCTCGACCAGGCCTCCTTTTTGTTACACACCCCCAGGAAGCAGCTCATAGCAGCTGTCTAGCTCCCAGGTACCTATTTACTGCTAGGTAACAGGGGCATCAGGGTGAAAGAAGCTGTTTGCCCGTTTGTCTCCGCCTCCACCGGGGATCGAACCTGGAACCTCAGGACTTCGAATCCGAAGCGCTGTCCACTCAGCTGTCAGGCGCCCTAGAGGGAACCATTGCACAGACTTGCCAATCTTGTGCAATGTCTCCTGCTTGTGTGCGCGTGAGCGCCTGTGCGTGCATGCTTACTCACCAAATTATTCTCACCTAGTTGTGGTTGCGGCGGTTGAGCTCTGGCTCTTTGGTCCCGCCTCTCAACGGTCAATCAACTGGTGTACAGATTCCTGAGCCCATTGGGCTCTATCATATCTACATTTGAAACTAAGTATGAAGTCAGCCTCCAGTCAGGGAGCCGATCGGCCGAGCGGACAGCACGCTGGACTTGTGATCCTGTGGTCCCGGGTTCGATCCCGGGCGCCGGCGAGAAACAATGGGCAGAGTTTCTTTCACCCTATGCTCCTGTTACCTAGCAGTAAAATAGGTACCTGGGTGTTAGTCAGCTGTCACGGGCTGCTTCCTAGGGGTGGAGGCCTGGTCGAGGACCGGGCAGCGGGGACATTAAAGCCCCGAAATCATCTCAAGATAACCTCAAGAAGATAACACCACATCACTACCTAATGCATTCCACCTGTTAACTACTCTGACACTGAAAAAGTTCTTTCTAACGTCTCTGTGGCTCATTTGGGTACTCAGTCTCCACCTGTGTCCCCTTGTTCGTGTCCCACCCGTGTTATCTGTCAGTGTCTGTGGTGGAGTGTGATGAGGGTCCTGGTGCCCGCGCCTGGCACCTCTCCCGGTACCTGTTGCACTCTAATTTAACTTTGCTAATGTGGGTTAAGTTCTATGTGGATCTGGCCTTAATGTTTTGGGTGGAGGTGACTTCCACAAGTAACAGTACTTTCATCTTGTTGACCACGAATATAGAGCAGGAGTATTTTTTCCTCACATTCCTTCGACTCATTTGAGTTTCCAGCTTCCAAATGTGTCCTCTTGTTCTTCTTTCTCTCAATTTGAGGAGGCTATCCTTGTTGATCTTATTTATTCCCCTCAGTATGTTGTATGTTGGGATCATATCTTCCTCCGTTCCTTCTATCCTCTACTGTGGTGAGATTCAGTTCCATTAGCCTATCTTCGTAGCTTAACCCTCTCAGCTCTGGTGCCAATCTCGTGGCAAACCTTTCTACATTTTCCATTTTGAGTTTGCTTCACAAGGTGCAGATTCCATGCCGGTGCTGCATACTACAGTATTGGTATGACAAATGTTGTGTAGATTGTCTTAAAGGAATCCTGGTTTTGGTTTCTGTACGAAGTTCTATTTTTTGTTTATTTAAGCTTATTTTCATTTGTATCACGTTGCCCCAACAGCGAGGTGATTCACGTAGCCCCAACAGCGAGGTGATTCACGTAGCCCCAACAGCGAGGTGATTCACGTAGCCCCAACAGCGAGGTGATTCGATGAAATGTCTGAACCCTAAAATTGAGCACCGAGTGCTGTCAGGGGTTAGGTTAAGGGTCTCATGACTTCCAACTTTTTTGTACAGTCAGTGTGGTCTAGCGGTATAGTACTGGATTCGCTAAGGTGCATGGACCCTGGCTGTCTGGGTTCGAACCCTTCAGGGTGGATTCGTTTTCAGTTTATATAAGGTTTTGTAGTTTATATAAGGTTGCGTTTTGTAAGGATTTCTCACATTTTCAAAGACAGGTTTTTACACACATCATTTCATGCTTATATTTGTTTTGGGGTGAGGTGATATGTGCATATGCTGAGGCCGAGACTCCAGACATCATTGGCGAAACGAAACCATTAGTATATTGCATATTTGCTGTTTCAATATTGCTCTTGCTGCTTCTATGTTGGTTCGGGGTCTTGAAGTGGGTAGAACATATTTATGTGTTAATTGGCTGTTGATTGCTGGTGTTGACTTTTTGATGTGTAGTGCCTCGCTGATGTCCAGTCTCCTGCTATCGCTGTGTCTATCGATGATTTCTGTGTTGCTTGTTAATAAGATTTCTCTGGTGATGGTCTGGTTGTGAGAAGAGATTATATGTTCCTTGATGAAGCCCTGTTGTTTGTTTTGCACGAAGTTAATTTTACAGTTTATATGGCTGGCGCTAAGAGTTGCTTTTCGGCGATCCTGTCAACATTTTCAGAGGCAAAGGTGAAGTGGATTCAAACCAGCTGATTGATTAAGATCAAGCCAACCAGGAGATGGCACGGGCATGAATAGCCCGTAAGGGGTAGAGTTTAATTTTTTATTTGTAGTGAATGTTTACTGTGTGCTGAGGTCGCATTTAAATCGTTAGGCTGCTATCGCGGGGGAGGATACTGCTTGATAGAATTTATGAGGGTCTCCAGCTGCTGGACACCTTTTTTGACCAGAAGAGTGGCAGTGTTGATGCCTTCAGGGTGGTTACTGCAAGAGTCAGGGATTCTTAAAGCTCTTCTAAGGTCGTTGGTTGCTTGACATTCCAGGAGATAGTGAAGTAGTGGCTTTTTTGTGACTGTTTGGCAGAAGATGAATTCCTTCTGTCGGGGTTCACCAAACTCCCAGTTGCATCTGTCACCTAGACGTACTCGTACTCTATATAACCGAACTGCTATTTCCCTGTGGATTCCTTTTGGGATATTTAACCTTTTTAACTTGGTGGCCTTTAACTTTTTAGATTAAAAGATTTATTTTAATTTATTTAGATTAATTTATAAGATTAATATTAATTTTTAACAAGTTAAAAATATTTAACATTTTAACTTGGAAGATACCATATTGCAGAGGACGAACCTTCTGCTACTCTCTGGTGTAGATGTTCTTTCTTGAGGTGTGTGATGTTTTTTATGTTCTCTAGGCTGGGTTGAATTGTTTAATGTGTCACTGGATGACGAGTTGCCAATTCAGCAATTTCATCGGCTTTTCATTTAATGGGATTCCAACATAGGATGGGTTCCAGTTTAGGATTATGTTGAGTATTTTGCCTTTAGCTACTGCTGCAAGGTACAAAATGGTGGTAATTATTTTCACGTTGTCTTTCCACTGCTTTTTTTTTCCTAATATTTGAAGTGCAGCTTTTCAGTCTGTGTGTATGATTGCATTTTGAGTGTTTTGTGCAATCACATATGCGGATGCTTGTTGTATGGCAAACAGCTCAGTTTGGGTTGATGATACTAGTCCTCCCAGTCTCCAATATGCTTGTTAACTGTCCGTGCAAAGAGCAGCGCCAGCACTCTCCTTTTCTGTGTCAACCGATCCGTCTGTGAAGAAGTAGTTGGCTCCTGCTACTGCAATGCTGCTCATTTGCTTTTCTATGATGCGCCATAGGATTGTTGGATCAGGCAGTCTTTTTCATCGGAAGACTTTCTATTACTATTATGAAGGTAGGCTCCTCCCACGGTATGGAGCAAGTGTAGTTTGGGTGTGGTTGATCACCTCCTCTATCAAGGTTCATGCGTTTTAATTGTTGTCTGTTTAGGACTTTTGTAGCTCTGGCAGCGTAAGAGTTTCCGTTGTTTTTGGCCAAGTCCAACCATTATGGTCTGTCGTACCGGGCTGGATCAGGAGGAAATAATTACCTTACTGATAATTGTAGCTGTTCTTTGCGATATTCTTTCTTGTAGAGAGGACAAACCTATTTCCAGTCTTAGAGTTTCAAGCCTGATTCACACAGGGGCTTCCAGGGCACCTCTCATAGCATTGTTTTGGGCAACTTCAAGCTTTTTCCACTATTAGTGTGATAGGCTTGTGAGTGCAGGTGCGGTATAGTCGATCACTGCTCTGACTGCCTGTACATAGTATGTGGGAAGGACTTGCAGATTGGCTCCTCCAGAGAGGGAGGTTAGCGACCTGAGGATTGCCGTCCGGGCCGCAGTTCTCTCTCTCTCAGGTAAGTGACCTCTGCATTAATTTTTATGTGTGTGTCCAGGATTATTCCTAGATACTGATATGTGTCCATCTGTTCAATTGGTTGACCCTGTACTGTGAGTTGGTTGTTGGGCTTCACTATTTTTATGGGCATGGCTTTTGTCTTTGTGGGGTTGAGTTTTATACCATTCTGCTTTGCCTCTTCACTGATGCAGTCTAGGCATTTGGGTGCAAGGCGCGCTACATCCTTTTCTTTTATGATGATGACAAAGTCGTCCATAAAGTTTAGCAGCCTGCAGTGATGTGGGAGTTTCAGCCTCAATATTCTTTCCATTAAACAGTTCAAGAGCAGGGGGCTGAGAATGCCTCCTTGCGGTGTACCATCTTCATGTTTTTTTTATTCAAAGACTGTGCCATGAAGTTTCACTCTTGCTTCTCTGTTTATGAGACAGTTTTTGGTCTAGGAGAGCAGGTTTCCTTTGACCTCTTTGTCAATGAGGCAGCAGAGAATAGCTGGGGCGCTCACCAGTTCAAAGACTTCCTCGAGGTCCAGGAATATCAGTATTCCTGGTCTGTCATTCAAGTGGGCTGAGTGGTAATACATTCCACTGTGCCAACCCCTCTTCTATAGGCATGCATGTCTTGGTGCAGTTTAGGCATTTTCCACTCAAGTCTGTTGAGTGCCATTCAGTCAGCTGTCTTGGCTGCACAGCTTTAGAGAGAGATGGGCCTTGGATTAGCTGGATCTTTGGGTTTTGGGATTGGGACTATGTCTACCCTATTCCAAGCTGTAGGTCTAGTTTGAGAAGTCAAGGCTAAATTAATTAACTATAGGTATGCAGCGTCTCCCTCTGAGCCGAGGTTTCTAATCATTGTATAGATTATATTTTCGTCTCCAGGGGATGTATCTTTTGAGTTTTTCTTAGCCCGATTCAGCTCAGCCTGTGTCAAAGGGGCATTAGTGTCAGAGACTTCTTCACATGCTGTAAGGATTCTGTGCCACCTTTCTTCCTCTAATCCTGCCTGCACTGCTAATACATCTGGTGGAAGCTGATTACTGGCTGCTCTTTCTGCAAACCTGGTTGTCAGTACTTCGGCTTCCTGATGCGGATCCTTAGGGTGTCAAACCAGCTGAGGTGAAGGAATATATATATCCATAAAGGTTCAGGTGAAGTAAGGCACATGGGTCAACAAGCCTTCTGAAGTTCCTTAAGTCTATGTTCTTATGTAGGCTGGGGCAGCGTGTGCTAGTGTCTTCATCTTGATTATGGAATGTTCACAATTGTGAGGAGCTAGCGGGTTGGATAAGCAGGGCTACGCCAATATTAAATCTTCTGTTATCTTTGTTTCTGTGGATTATTTCGTTGATTAGGATATCGCTGGTGATGATCTGGTTGTGTGTATTAGATCTTTCATGGAGCCTTGTAGTTTGTGCATTTTAAGAGTCTTGAAAGAGATGACAGTCTCAGACAGTTTGGTTGACAGTCCCCAAGTTGCATGTGAAGGCATAGAGAGCATTCGCCTCTTTCATGGCATTTATCATGTGTCAGGAGAGTTCTTGGCGGTCTTCTTGCTCTTGTGGCTAATTGTCAGCTCTGTCTTCAGCTTGGTGTCGGTAGAAGTCACGATTCTATCAATAATGTTTTCAGGATATTTTTCCTACGCTTTGTGGGATGTGGAAGAAAAAAAAGAGTTCGTGAGGAATATGTTAATAGGAGAGGCAGATAATGTAGTGTTGGCAGTCACCCGTGGCAGCATGGCAGGTCACCTTCCTCTTAATGTTGTCCTCGATACAACCGTTCGCGCATCCATTATTAGTGACTAATATAAATATTCTCTCAGTCAGAGTTTGTGACGTGTGTCTGTAAGCCGCGTGGTGTATGACCTTTGTATCTCGGGACACGACTCTGGGTTATATCCCACTGATGCTCATGTTCAGTTTCAAGATTATTGTGAAGCACATTTCTGTGCAACAGCGGTTGCAGACAAAACACACACACACACACACACACACACACACACACACACACACACACACACACACACACACACACACACACACACACACACACACACCAGGCGGTCTTCACAATAGAACAAGGAGAAGCCCCTGCACTAAATGAGGAGGAGGCAAACCAAGCAACTTTGGAAGAATTTGACCTCACCAGTGATGAGGTCAAAAGGTGTCTGTTGGAGCTGGATGTGACAAAGGCTGTTGGCCTGACAGAATCTCACCATGGATACTAAAGGAAGGTGCAGAATCACTAAGTGTGCCACTCTCTATAGTGTATAACAGGTTACTGAAAACAGGAGACCTACTAGAAAGTTGGAAGACAGCTAATGTAGTCCCAATATACAAGAAGAGTGACAGGCAAGAGGCACTGAACTACAGGCCAGTTTCACTAACTTGTATACCATGCAAGGTGATGGAGAAGATCGTGAGGAAAAGGCTCGTAGAGCATCTGGAGGGAAATAACTTTGTAACGCACAACCAACATGGGTTCAGGGATGGTAAATCGTGCCTCACAGGTTTAATAGAATTCTATGACCAGGCAACAAAAATTAGATAGGAAATGGAAGGGTGGGCCGACTGCATTTTCCTGGACTGCCAGAAAGCCTTTGACACAGTACCCCATAAAAGGCTGTTAAAAAAATTGGAGCAACAGGGAGGAGTAAAAGGGAAACACAACTAGGTGAATACACACACCAGTGTTAGAGGCTGAACAATTCCGCAGGTCGTGAAATGCACTAGACAAGACTTTTAGAGATAAAGCTTTGTGGTAATTTACAATCTACCAGATCCAGAGGGAAACTTTGCAAAAGTATAGAAAGACTAAAATTAAATATGAAATATTCTGCACAAAGTTCACAACGGAGATGTAACAATGAGAATGGAACATTACTGTAAGCTACGAAAGATTCAGAATGAATGAATTAGACCAGTGAAGGTTAGTTATTTTTACGAACAGCTATTCAGTTATACAAATATATTGGCAGAAAAGTGATATTTACGGAATGAAGAGACGTACCATGCAATATTTATTAGACAAGATATGGCTGAGGAAGATAGTAAGAGAGCAAAGAAATTCAGCGAAGAAAAGCACCCGAGGAATGCAAGGAGACCAGAAGATGGAACAGTGAACAAAAAGACGCCAATCTAACAGCTGAGAGAACTCCAGAGAGATATAGTGTGGGTGTCAGGTTATCTTGAGGTTATCTTGAGATGATTTCGGGGCTTTTAAGTGTCCCCGCGGCCCGGTCCTCGACCAGGCCTCCACCCCCAGGAAGCAGCCCGTGACAGCTGGCTAACACCCAGGTACCTATTTACTGCTAGGTAACAGGGGCATAGGATGAAAGAAACTCTGCCCATTGTTTCTCGCCGGCGCCTGGGATCGAACCCAGGACCACAGGATCACAAGTCCAGTGTGCTGTCCGCTCGGCCGACCGGCTCCTAATAATCCAAATGGATTATGGTGTCCACCATAATCCAGCAACAGAAGACACTACAGAGGGGGAGAGAGTAGTGCTGCCAAGACAATGGGGAACCCATACAAATGAGCAGCAAGCAGGAAGCAAACTATCAAGAGAGAAAGCGATAAGCCATTACGACTATGAAGCACTTGGAAGGGAATCAGGATAAGGATTTGGGATGGAACGGGTGGTGGATGAATGACTAGATCATACACCCGTTACCTCATCAGGCATGGAAGTGCAGCAACATGAACAATTACCACTGAGGAAACAAAGCAGCCCAGATGTGATGAGTAAGATAAGTTACGTACACAAATGCTAATGGAAATACAAATAACACGTTAGAGTTGCAGGAAAGAGTGACATAACAACCATGCATTATTGTGATAATGGAAATGTAGCTGACAATTGTTAAATAAAATGCAATCCTCCCCTGAGGATATCAAGTAATAAGGAAAGATAGTGTGTATGGAGAGGTGGGGAAGATAGTGAAGCTCTGAAGCTTTGGACAAGTGAAATTATCAGGGGAATTTGACCAGCAAGAGCACATACGAAGACTAGCAACAGGGAGACATGAAGACAGTGGTAACAATGATTACATAATTAGAGCTAACATTTTATTACTATTTGATTTCAGCCACAGGGAGAAATATACTGGATAAATAAGGACCTCCACATGGGTGATGAGACCTGGAGACCATATCTGGTAGACACGACAGACACACGCCTCTTAGAGCTACATATCACAGAACCAACCAGAGTCCTAGTGCGCGTACTAGTGGATGTACATGAATGTAACAACTCTTGTACATATCTCAAAAAAAAATGTGCTTAGCTATACAAGGAAAAACTAACTATGAGAGACCATGTACTCAGATTGAAAAGACACGGGAAATTTTCGCAGAAAACGATAAGGAGGTATGTGAGAAATTGAGCAAAGATTTCTGGTATTTATAATAGAACCTATACGGAGATTAAGGCTGAGAGATCAAAGGCTGGAAGAAACAATGGATGACATTGTAGTCAGTTTTGAAGTTAGTGAAAGCCCCTGGAGGAACTGTATGTTACAAAATCAATGGGACCAGACTTAATCTGACTGTGGCTGCTGAAGAAGTCTACAGAAGTACTGTTTCACCCATTATCTAACACTTTTAATAAAATACTCACTTCAGGAACTCTCAAAGAATTCTGAAAAAGGTAAACGTAATAATATTTAAAAAAAATTTAACAGACATGAGGCACTAAATTATAGAACAGTGTCTTTGACAAGTATGCTGTGTAATGTGCTGGAGGAAGTAATCAGATTAAAAATGATGGAGCATCTAGAGAGCATCAACTTTGTAACTAAAGGGAAGCGTGGATTTGAAATGGGAAAGTTGTGCCGAATAAACTTGATTGAGTTCAATGACAGGGTTACGAAAGTAAGACAAATAAAACAAAGCCAGGTAGACTGTATTGTCCTCGAATGTCAAGAAGAAGCATTTGACACTGTTCCTCATGAAAGACAGGTTAACAAGAGAGAGAGAGAGAGAGAGAGAGAGAGAGAGAGAGAGAGAGAGAGAGAGAGAGAGAGAGAGAGAGAGAGAGAGAGAGAGAGAGAGAGAGAGAGAAGCAGGCTGGAATAACTGGGAAAACACTGAAGTGGGGAAGGAAGTATGTGAAGGACAGAAGACACAGTCAAAGAAGAGGTTTGGAGTCAAAGGAACAAGTGGGGGTCCCACAAGGCTCGGTCCTGGGACCGCTGCTTTCCCTAACTTATGTAAACGGATGTACAAGGGGAAGTGAGCTCGTAAATATCAATGTTTTGCAAATGACAGAAACCAGACGAGGAATGTAAAAACAAAGGAGGACTGCAGGAAGTTACGACCTTGACAAACTCCAGGATTGGGCAAACAAATAGTGGCTGGAATAAAATTCCAACACGTGCAAGGCTATGAAAATGGGAAAGGGAGAAAGCAGGATTCAACACCATTAGGGTAAGTCAATTACAGAATTCGGATATAGAAAAAGGTTTGGAAGTGGAGGTAATTCCAACACTAACGAGTATGGGACGCTGGCAAATATAGGTTAGAAACCTAAATCAGGACTCCTTCAAGGCCAATATTGGAATATGCAGGGTTAAGCTATGAGTATAGGCTTATGGAACTATCTCACAACACTAGACGATAAACAAAATAGCGGTGATATGATCACAGCATACAAGATGCTGAGGGGAAACAGTCAAGGTAGACAAGGGCAGCTTCTTCAGACTTAGAGAAAGTAAGACAAGAAGACGTAAGTAGAACCTGGAAAACCCAAATGAATCGGGGAAAATATGTAACGAAATACACATACCCAGAACAAGCCATCAACAAGTGGAATGCACTGGATCATGAAGCTGAGGAAGCCACCTCCATCCACAACTTCAATGAGATTTCGACAAAAAATTCGAATGTCGGAATTCATCAATTATAGCCTAACGGGTACAACAAAGCTCAGTAGGCGGGGCATGCAGAGCTAGACCTCACTCCCCCGTACACACTGTTAAGTACTAATACGGAAGGCAACTACACACTCACACAGAAAGAAATGAACTTTAAAGACATATACATCAACATAAACTACAACAGGCGAATGACTCGAGCACCGAGTGCTCGAGGAAACCTGAGTGTAATTGCCATCATAGGAACTGAACTATCAGGAGTCATAACAAACACAGTGTTCCCTTAGGCCAACACGTTGGCCATACGAGGAGGGGCAGTGGCTCTCTTTGATCAGTAAAAACTTTGAAAGATGATAGTACTTACCAGTTCCAGGCTGTGAAGAATTTGTGACTATACGAGGACAGATAACAAGATCCCTTACTTTAACACCCATAGGATTAATACCTAGCAAGTACCAACTAATACCAACCCCTGCAGCAGCAAGACAGACAAGACATATGGCTGCTAGTTTCATCACAGACAGACCTCCTTCAGGTAAAGGCAGGAAACCCGCCAGACACACACCGAAACTACGACGTTGGTACAACGTTCGAACAAGTTTTAACACCTCCTAACCAGTTATAACAACCAATATAGCAAGTTGTAACAACGTTCTAATATGTCATAAACACGTTAAGCCAAGATGTAACAACTTTAATACAAGTTGTAACAAGCGGAAAATAGAGACAGTTACGGTTAGTGTTTCCAGGGAATGGTCCTCGAGTCGAAGCATGGGAAACTACGAACATGTTTGGAGTGAATGGGAGAACAGATTGGGCGGAACATCGAGAGCTAACATAATGGCGGCAGGAGCCTCAACACACAAGTGTACAACCATAACAGTCTAACAAGACGGAAACGAGTACAGCTTCACTCCTGGTATATGACAGCGAGTACAGCTTCACTCCTGGTATATGACAGCGAGTACAGTTTCACTCCTGGCATATGGCAGCGAGTACAGCTTCACTCCTGGTATATGGCAGCGAGTACAGCTTCACTCCTGGTATATGACAGCGAGTACAGTTTCACTCCTGGCATATGGCAGCGAGTACAGCTTCACTCCTGGTATATGACAGCGAGTACGGCTTCACTCTCTGGTATATGGCAGCGAGTACAGCTTCACTCCTGGTATATGACAGCGAGTACAGTTTCACTCCTGGCATATGGCAGCGAGTACAGCTTCACTCCTGGTATATGACAGCGAGTACAGCTTCACTCCTGGTATATGACAGCGAGTACAGTTTCACTCCTGGCATATGGCAGCGAGTACAGCTTCACTCCTGGTATATAGCAGCGAGTACAGCTTCACTCCTGGTATATGACAGCGAGTACAGTTTCACTCCTGGCATATGGCAGCGAGTACAGCTTCACTCCTGGTATATGACAGCGAGTACGGCTTCACTCTCTGGTATATGGCAGCGAGTACAGCTTCACTCCTGGTATATGACAGCGAGTACAGTTTCACTCCTGGTATATGGCAGCGAGTACAGCTTCACTCCTGGTATATGACAGCGAGTACAGTTTCACTCCTGGTATATGATAGCGAGTACAGTTTCACTCCTGGTATATGGCAGCGAGTACAGCTTCACTCCTGGTATATGACAGCGAGTACAGTTTCACTCCTGGCATATGGCAGCGAGTACAGCTTCACTCCTGGTATATGACAGCGAGTACAGTTTCACTCCTGGCATATGGCAGCGAGTACAGCTTCACTCCTGGTATATGACAGCGAGTACAGCTTCACTCTCTGGTATATGGCAGCGAGTACAGCTTCACTCCTGGTATATGACAGCGAGTACTGTTTCACTCCTGGCATATGGCAGCGAGTACAGCTTCACTCCTGGTATATGGCGGCGAGTACAGCTTCACTCCTGGTATATGACAGCGAGTACAGTTTCACTCCTGGCATATGGCAGCGAGTACAGCTTCACTCCTGGTATATGGCAGCGAGTACAGCTTCACTCCTGGTATATGACAGCGAGTACAGTTTCACTCCTGGCATATGGCAGCGAGTACAGCTTCACTCCTGGTATATGACAGCGAGTACAGCTTCACTCCTGGTATATGACAGCGAGTACAGCTTCACTCCTGGTATATGACAGCGAGTACAGTTTCACTCTCTGGTATATGACAGCGAGTACAGCTTCACTCCTGGCATATGACAGCGAGTACAGTTTCACTCTCTGGTATATGACAGCGAGTACAGTTTCACTCCTGGCATATGACAGCGAGTACAGTTTCACTCCTGGTATATGGCAGCGAGTACAGCTTCACTCCTGGTATATGGCAGCGAGTACAGCTTCACTCCTGGTATATGACAGCGAGTACAGTTTCACTCCTGGCATATGGCAGCGAGTACAGCTTCACTCCTGGTATATGACAGCGAGTACAGCTTCACTCCTGGTATATGACAGCGAGTACAGCTTCACTCCTGGTATATGACAGCGAGTACAGTTTCACTCTCTGGAATATGACAGCGAGTACAGCTTCACTCCTGGTATATGACAGCGAGTACAGTTTCACTCCTGGCATATGACAGCGAGTACAGTTTCACTCCTGGTATATGGCAGCGAGTACAGCTTCACTCCTGGTATATGGCAGCGAATACAGCTTCACTCCTGGTATATGACAGCGAGTACAGTTTCACTCCTGGTATATGGCAGCGAGTACAGCTTCACTCCTGGTATATGGGAGCGAGTACAACTTCACTCCTGGTATATGGCAGCGAGTACGGCTTCACTCCTGGTATATGGCAGCGAGTACAGCTTCACTCCAGGTATATGACAGCGAGTACAGCTTCACTCCTGGTATATGGCAGCGAGTACAGCTTCACTCCTGGTATATGGCAGCGAGTACAGCTTCACTCCTGGTATGTAGGAGGGAGCGAGTGGTACAGCTTCACTCTTGGTATAAGTGAGTGAGTGGGCCCCTGCTTGATGGGGTTCTGGGAGTTCTTCTACTCCCCAAGCCCAGCCCGAGGCCAGGCTTGACTTGTGAAAGAGTTTGGTCCACCAGGCTGTTGCTTGCAGCGGCCCCATTCCAAGCCTCCTTCTTAGTGTAAATCAACAAGTGGATAATAATTATGGCCACCGCTAACCCTGCCACCGCAATTATGGTGGGGGACATTCGACAAGCCGCCAACTTCCTGTCCTAGTCGAAAACCACTAATGGTAGAGGTCCTCAGGTAATTCAGATAAAATATCAGTGCAAGTAAATCATGTTATCTCTCAAAGGAACTAATGATACAGGCACGTAAATCTCTCCTAGAAACAGGATTGAATAATAGTACAAACTTACGTAAATTGGAAACTCAATCTCTAGATTGAGATTGAGAATCTCAGTCACTCAATCTCTACAGATTGGAAATTACCTAAACCTTTTAGTTACGTCATTCACCAGTTTCGTTCATCTTATAACTCAAATAATTCTCAGCAAAATTATATCAATATTTACTATTAAAATCACAAGTCCTGACACAGTAAATAAAGTAATTTCGTCGTCCCAAAATCTAGGATACACTCCAGCCTTTTTATAATTATATTAATAATTCGCAGGTAATTCTTCAACTTTTACCTCAGCTGCCCATTGTGAGAGATGAGGCTGCTTCACCAGCCCAACACCACCTGATCAACCACATTGTTACGAAGCTTCTGAATGAGTACAGCTTCAATCCCGCTGAAGCTGTACCCATTCTTGGCAAGAGGAAAGGAAAATCTCCCTTAAGAAGAGGCAAAGGAATTGTGAGGAGAGTTTACGAGAGACAGGACAAAAGAGCCTGGCAGCGAGAGGAAGGAAGAATGAGGAAGGGAAATAGACCAGTTGGCGCTGAACACCGCTGGAGGACCGCTGGAGGACCGCTGGAGGACCGCTGGAGGACCGGTAGGGGACCGCTGGAGAACCGCTGGAGAACCCGTGAAGGAGAAATTACAAAAACATCTGGATTACAGAAAAAACAGAAGTTTGCAGGAGAAAATGCAATTTATGTTGACATGTATAAACTCCACTCTAGTAGAGATGGAGCTTGCAATAATGATATGACGGAGGAGCGTTCAATAATGATTTATAATAATTATACTTGCACTGTAGAGGAATGTAGAGGAATGCAGGTGAAACCATTCATTCTGTTATCTACACATCGAAACACAATTACGTGATGCCTCAAGTAAACAAATCCACAAGGGTCGTGACAAGAATTCGAACCAGCGTCCGAGAGCATCCCAGACGCTGCCTTAATCGACTGAGCTACGACATGGTCAAAAGGAGTTGAAACCAAAGCTCTACTGAACTTACTGGATCCTGCAGCCTCTCCGAGGCACAAACCAGGGTTTTACACTACTCCCCCCCCCCCCCATGCACTCGAGCTATGTCAATAGGCTGTCGATTAAGGCAGCGTCTGGGATGCTCTCGGACGCAGGTTCGAATCCTCGACAGGGCCCTTGTGGATTTGTTCATTTTGTTATCTGTTCTGCCGATTGTTTCCATCTTAAATGTTCTTTAATTGCTATTTCTAATGAATTAAATTTTCGTTTTTGTTGCAGAGTTTAAACTCCCTGACTAGAGCTCAGTGTCCTGAAGAGTGTTGACCCACCCTCGACCACCGGCACTAGGGAGGAGAGGTGCATCTTGATGGTCAATACGACCTTGATGGTCAATACCACCTGGATGGTCAATACGACCTTGATGATCAATACCACCTGGATGGTCAATACGACCTTGATGGTCAATACCACCTGGATGGTCAATACGACCTTGATGGTCAATACCACCTGGATGGTCAATACCACCTGGATGGTCAATACGACCTTGATGGTCAATACCACCTGGATGGTCAATACGACCTTGATGGTCAATACCACCTGGATGGTCAATACGACCTTGATGGTCAATACCACCTGGATGGTCAATACCACCTGGATGGTCAATACGACCTTGATGGTCAATACCACCTGGATGGTCAATACGACCTTGATGGTCAATACCACCTGGATGGTCAATACGACCTGGATGTTCAATACGACCTTGATGGTCAATTCCACCTAGATGGTCAATACGACCTTGATGATCAATACCACCTTGATGGTCAATACGACCTTTATGGTCAATACGACCTGGATGGTCAATACGACCTTGATGGTCAATACGACCTAGATGGTCAATACGACCTTGAGGGTCAATAAGACCTTGATGGTCAATACGACCTTGATGGTCAATACCACCTAGATGGTCAATACGACCTTGATGGTCAATACCTCCTGGATGGTCAATACGACTATGATGGTCAATGCTACCTAGATGGTCAATACAACCTAGATGGTCAATACAACCTTGATGGTCAATACGAACTTGTTGGTCAATACGACCTTCATGGTCAATATGACCTTATGGTCAATACGACCAAGATGGTCAATACAACCTTGATGGTCAATGGAGTACACCAAACACTCGACAGACAACGAGGCGTTTGATGCACCTCCTCTGCATTCTTCTACAGAGGAGGAAGACAAGAGCCTCTTGTCGGAAATCCGACATACATAATAAGATAAGTTACCCCTCATAAAGGAAAAGAGAATGGGAGATTCCGTGACGTCATCAACGCCGCGTATTTAAAACAACTCTAAATTTCTTTTAAACAACAGTCTAGTGTTTATACTTAATAAAAAAAGTGTTCAGTAGGACTGAATATAATTAAATACAACAGGAATATAGCTTAACTCTCTATTCCTTAACCGTAAATAGAACCACTAAATATTTTAGGACGTTTCCCCTTGAGCGTCGTCAGGTACACAACTCAGCAACTTGTAAACACAGTGAGGACCACACTCCCTGGCGAGTTTTACAACACATAAAAGGTTCTTTCTCTGAGCTTCGACACAGGATCCTCTACGATCCGCCCAACCGAAGATCTCACGAGCAAAGGGAAGACAAATTTTCGGTATTTCTATTGCATTTAATACTGGCCAATATTATTATAGGAAATATAGCTAAAACGTGGGATGAAAACCCACAACCAAGTACGTTTACTCAGCTCTACACACACACACACACACATACACACACACACACACACACACACACACACACACACACACACACACACACACACACACACACATACACACACACACACACACACACACACACACACACACATACACACACACACACACACACATATATTCCATGTCATACCTGTACTTACATGTTTAGGGAACTATTATTAATCCCTTACATCCCAAACAGGTAATTGTGAGGGAAGTTAGTGAAGCAGGAAGTTGACTCCCAACATAATTATAGGAATAGTTACCTGCTGTACATCAAGCCTTGCAGGCCTCCAGACAGCCGCCATTACGAGGCACTCTGAGGCACAGGGCCACACCCAATTCTGATGCTACAATTACACAGCCTTAGCAGGCCCCACCAACAGTAGCAGCTAAGACCCTTTTGTGTTTATACTGTAGACATAGTATTAGTAGTTATTAATTTAATTTGCTGTAATAATAGTAGATTAGACCACCATATGTGGTATGATTAATAATTATAACTGTAACAATAAGGTAAACAAATACTGCTTGTACCATTTTCATATAAGGTGGTACAAGTTGCATTTGTCCCTCCCATTGTGTGTGATAAGTTCTAGCAGCTGAATCAGAATATATACAGTCCACTTACTTACTAACTAAGAACTCAGAAGAAAAATAATATAACATTAAAGTCAATTAAAAAATAAGAATAAGTATATATATGAATATTCACAGAATAAAAACAATTAAAGCTTGCTAGGATTTTCCCACACTTCTACAGAGGAGGCAGACAAGAGCCTCTACAGAGGTGGGAGACAAGAGCCTCTACAGAGGTGGGAGACAAGAGCCTCTACAGAGGTGGGAGACAAGAGCCTCTACAGAGGTGGGAGACAAGAGCCTCTACAGAGGTGGGAGACAAGAGCGTCTACAGAGGTGGGAGACAAGAGCGTCTACAGAGGTGGGAGACAAGAGCGTCTACAGAGGTGGGAGACAAGAGCGTCTACAGAGGTGGGAGACAAGAGCGTCTACAGAGGAGGGAGACAAGAGCCTCTACAGAGGAGGGAGACAAGAGCCTCTACAGAGGTGGGAGACAAGAGCGTCTACAGAGGTGGGAGACAAGAGCCTCTACAGAGGAGGGAGACAAGAGCCTCTACAGAGGAGGGAGACAAGAGCCTCTACAGAGGAGGGAGACAAGAGCCTCTACAGAGGAGGGAGACAAGAGCCTCTACAGAGGTGGGAGACAAGAGCGTCTACAGAGGTGGGAGACAAGAGCGTCTACAGAGGTGGGAGACAAAGAGCCTCTACAGAGGTGGGAGACAAGAGCGTCTACAGAGGAGGGAGACAAGAGCCTCTACAGAGGTGGGAGACAAGAGCGTCTACAGAGGAGGGAGACAAGAGCGTCTACAGAGGAGGGAGACAAGAGCGTCTACAGAGGAGGGAGACAAGAGCGTCTACAGAGGAGGGAGACAAGAGCGTCTACAGAGGAGGGAGACAAGAGCCTCTACAGAGGTGGGAGACAAGAGCCTCTACAGAGGTGGGAGACAAGAGCCTCTACAGAGGTGGGAGACAAGAGCGTCTACAGAGGAGGGAGACAAGAGCGTCTACAGAGGAGGGAGACAAGAGCCTCTACAGAGGTGGGAGACAAGAGCCTCTACAGAAGAGGGAGACAAGAGCCTCTACAGAGGAGGGAGACAAGAGCCTCTACAGAGGTGGGAGACAAGAGCGTCTACAGAGGTGGGAGACAAGAGCCTCTACAGTAGAGGGAGACAAGGAAGACACAGAGGAACTTCTCGTGACAGGGACGAGTCTTCCAAAAAGAATATGCAGACAATATTTACTCTTGCTCTCTCTCTCTCACTCCCTCACTTTCTCTCTCTCTCTCTCTCACTCCCTCACTTTCTCTCTCTCTCTCTCTCTCACTCCCTCACTTTCTCTCTCTCTCTCTCTCTCTCTCTCTCTCACTCCCTCACTTTCTCTCTCTCTCTCTCTCACTCCCTCACTTTCTCTCTCTCTCTCTCTCACTCCCTCACTTTCTCTCTCTCTCTCTCTCACTCCCTCACTTTCTCTCTCTCTCTCTCTCACTCCCTCACTTTCTCTCCCAAGCAATTTCCCTCGATCTCTCACTTTTTCTCGCTCTTGCTCTCTGGCTCGTACCCAACCACTTGGGCTGGACGGTAGAGCGACGGTCTCGCTTTATGCAGGTTGCCGTTCAATCCCCGACCGTCCAAGTGGTTGGGCACCATTCCATCCCCTCCGTCCCGTCCCAAATACAGCCGTAATGACTTCTCGTTTCCACCGGATAATTATCTTACCCTCGTCTCTCTCTGTCCCTCTCCCTCTCTCTCCTTTCGACAAAAACACTCGCACACACGCATGCGTGCACACACTCACTCATATACGCATGCGCACACGAACAGAGATACATACCTACACGCATACAACAGGTAATACATACAGTGACAGGTAATATCAATGCCTTCGCAAGTTGATATATCATTTTCCTACAAGTAACCTTTGTCAAATCAAAATCAAAATGTTTACTCAGGTAAACGTACATACATAGAAGATAAGTTACAAACATAATGTTGGATTTATACCAATAAATCTTACTTATACTTATTATACTTATAAATAAATATAAATAGAACTTATAAATAGGACTTATAAATAGAGTTAGTACATACAATACCTAAAGCCACTAATACACACACACAGCTTATGGGGCAATATTGGTGGTAATCTTCACGCTCCTACCAGCAACACTTTGTTTACAATCATCGTCGGTACAAAGTGAACATACAATGACAAGTCTTGTGTCGAGAGATAATTCTTGTATTGGTCTATAACATGTTGACGACCACCAGCACCAACATGTTGACGACCCCCAGCACCAACATGTTGACGACCACCAGCACCAACATGTTGACGACCACCAGCACCAACATGTTGACGACCCCCAGCACCAACATGTTGACGACCCCCAGCACCAACATGTTGACGACCCCCAGCACCAACATGTTGACGACCCCCAACACCAACATGTTGACGACCTCCAGCACCAACATGTTGACGACCCCCAGCACCAACATGTTGACGACCCCCAGCACCAACATGTTGACGACCACCAGCACCAACATGTTGACGACCCCCAGCACCAACATGTTGACGACTCCCAGCACCAACATGTTGACGACTCCCAGCACCAGCATGTTGACGACCCCCAGCATCAACATATTGACGACCCCCCAGCACCAGCATGTTGACGACCACCAGCACCAACATGTTGACGACCACCAGCACCAACATGTTGACGACCCCCAGCACCAACATGCTGACGACCCCCAGCACCACCATGTTGACGACCCCCAGCACCAGCATGTTGACGACCCCCAGCACCAGCATGTTGACGACCCCCAGCACCAACATGTTGACGACCCCCAGCACCAGCATGTTGACGATCACCAGCACCAACATGTTGACGACCCCCAGCACCAACATGTTGACGACCCCCAGCACCAACATGTTGACGACCCCCAGCACCAACATGTTGACGACCACCAGCACCAGCATGTTGACGACCCCCAGCACCAGCATGTTGACGACCACCTGCACCAACATGTTGACGACCACCAGCACCAACATGTTGACGACGACCACCACCAACATGTTGACGACCCCCAGCACCAACATGTTGACGACCCCCAGCACCACCATGTTGACGACCCCCAGCACCAACATGTTGACGACCACCAGCACCAACATGTTGACGACCACCAGCACCAACATGTTGACGACCCCCAGCACCAACATGTTGACGACCACCAGCACCAACGTGTTGACGACCCCCAGCACCAACATGTTGACGACGACCACCACCATCATGTTGACGACCACCAGCACCAACATGTTGACGACCACCAGCACCAACATGTTGACGACCCCCAGCACCAACATGTTGACGACCACCAGCACCAACGTGTTGACGACCACCAGCAAAAACATGTTGACGACCACCAGCACCAACACGTTGACGACCACCAGCACCAACATGTTGACGACCACCAGCACCAACACATTGACGACCACCAGCACCAACACGTTGACGACCACCAGCACCAACATGTTGACGACCCCCAGCATCAACATATTGACGACCCCCCAGCACCAGCATGTTGACGACCACCAGCACCAACATGTTGACGACCACCAGCACCAACATGTTGACGACCCCCAGCACCAACATGCTGACGACCCCCAGCACCACCATGTTGACGACCCCCAGCACCAGCATGTTGACGACCCCCAGCACCAGCATGTTGACGACCCCCAGCACCAACATGTTGACGACCCCCAGCACCAGCATGTTGACGATCACCAGCACCAACATGTTGACGACCCCCAGCACCAACATGCTGACGACCCCCAGCACCACCATGTTGACGACCCCCAGCACCAGCATGTTGACGACCCCCAGCACCAGCATGTTGACGACCCCCAGCACCAACATGTTGACGACCCCCAGCACCAGCATGTTGACGATCACCAGCACCAGCATGTTGACGACCCCCAGCACCAACATGTTGACGACCACCAGCACCAACATGTTGACGATCCCCAGCACCAACATGTTGACGACCCCCAGCACCACCATGTTGACGACCCCCAGCACCAACATGTTGACGACCCCCAGCACCAACATGTTGACGACCCCCAGCACCAACATGTTGACGACCCCCAGCACCAACATGTTGACGACCACCAGCACCAACATGTTGACGACCCCCAGCACCAGCATGTTGACGACCACCAGCACCAACATGTTGACGACCCCCAGCACCAACATGTTGACGACCACCAGCACCAACATGTTGACGACCACCAGCCCCAACATGTTGACGACCCCCAGCACAAGCATGTTGACGACCACCAGCACCAGCATGTTGACGACTCCCAGCACCAACATGTTGACGACCACCAGCACCAACATGTTGACGACCCCCAGCACCAACATGTTGACGACCACCAGCACCAACATGTTGACGACCACCAGCACCAACATGTTGACGACCACCAGCACCAGCATGTTGACGATCACCAGCACCACCATGTTGACGACCCCCAGCACCAACATGTTGACGACCACCAGCACCAACATGTTGACGACCCTCAGCACCAGCATGTAGACGACCCCCAGCACCAACATGTTGACGACCACCAGCACCAACATGTTGACGACGACCAGCACCAACATGTTGACGACCACCAGCACCAACATGTTGACGACCACCAGCAGCAACATGTTGACGACCCCCAGCATCAACATGTTGACGACCCCCAGTTCCACCATGTTGACGATCACCAGCATCAACATGTTGACGACCCCCAGCACCAGCATGTTGACGACCCCCAGCACCAACATGTTGACGACGACCAGCACCAACATGTTGACGACCACCAGCACCAACATGTTGACGACCACCAGCAGCAACATGTTGACGACCCCCAGCATCAACATGTTGACGACCCCCAGTTCCACCATGTTGACGATCACCAGCATCAACATGTTGACGACCCCCAGTTCCACCATGTTGACGATCACCAGCATCAACATGTTGACGACCCCCAGCACCAGCATTTTGACGACCTTCAGCACCAACATGTTGACGACCTCCAGCACCAACATGTTGACGAACCCCAGCATCAACATGTTGACGACCCCCAGTTCCACCATGTTGACGACCCCCAGCACCAACATATTGACGACCCCCAGCACCAACATGTTGACGACCCCCAGCACCAACATGTTGACGATTCCCAGCACCAACATGTTGACGATCACCAGTACCAACATGTTGACGACCCCCAGCACCAACATGTTGACGACCACCAGCACCAACATGTTGACGATCACCAGCACCAACATGTTGACGATCACCAGCACCAACATGTTGGCGACCACCAGCACCAGCATGTTGACGACCCCCAGCATCAACATGTTGACGACCCCCAGTTCCACCATGTTGACGAACACCAGCACCAACATATTGACGACCCCCAGCACCAACATGTTGACGACCCCCAGCATCAACATGTTGACGACCCCCAGCACCAACATGTTGACGACCCCCAGCACCAACATGTTGACGATTCCCAGCACCAACATGTTGACGATCACCAGCACCAACATGTTGACGACCACCAGCACCAACATGTTGACGACCCCCAGCACCAACATGTTGACGACCCCCAGCACCAGCCTGTTGACGACCACCAGCACCAACATGTTGACGACCCCCAGCACCAGCATGTTGACGACCCCCAGCACCAACATGTTGACGACCACCAGCACCAACATGTTGACGACCACCAGCACCAACATGTTGACGACCACCAGCACCAACATGTTGACGACCACCAGCACCAACATGTTGACGACCACCAGCAGCAACATGTTGACGACCCCCAGCATCAACATGTTGACGACCCCCAGCACCAACATGTTGACGACCCCCAGCACCAACATGTTGACGACCCCCAGCATCAACATGTTGACGACCCCTAGTTCCACCATGTTGACGACTCCCAGCACCAGCATGTTGACGACCCCCAGCACCAGCATGTTGACGACCCCCAGCACCAACATGTTGACGACCACCAGCACCAACATGTTGACGACCACCAGCACCAACATGTTGACGACCACCAGCACCAACATGTTGACGACCCCCAGCACCAACATGTTGACGACCTCCAGCACCAACATGTTGACGACCCCCAGCACCAGCATGTTGATGACCACCAGCACCAACGTGTTGACGACCCCTAGCACCAGCATGTTGACGACCCCCAGCACCAACATGTTGACGACCCCCAGCACCAACATGTTGACGACCACCACCACCAACATGTTGACGACCCCCAGCACCAACATGTTGACGACCACGAGCACCAACATGTTGACGACCCCCAGCACCAACATGTTGACGACCACCAGCACCAACATGTTGACGACCACCACCACCAACATGTTGACGACCCCCAGCACCAACATGTTGACGACCACCAGCACCAACATGTTGACGACCACCAGCACCAACATGTTGACGACCCCCAGCTCCAACATGTTGACGACCCCCAGCACCAACATGTTGACGACCCCCAGCACCAGCATGTTGACGACCCCCAGCATCAACATGTTGACGACCTCCAGCACCAACATGTTGACGACCCCCAGCACCAACATGTTGACGACCCCCAGCACCAGCATGTTGACGACCCCCAGCATCAACATGTTGACGACCCCCAGCACCAACATGTTGACGGACTTGGTCTTTCTCTTGCTACTTCCCCTGGCCCACGCTGTGGCATTGACCTCATTAGTTCCTTTGACAGGTTTGTCAATTCTAACTCTAGTACTCTTTCGGACCTGTCTGCCTTTAGAGGGGCCCTTATCCCCGTTCTTGACGGCTTGTTTTCTAAAAATCACCACCTTCCTCGTCGCTTCCAGCTTGCCCTTGCCTCCCTGAAATCTAACAACTCTATTCTTATCCTTCCTTCCCACAAAGGCAATTCGTGGTTGTCCTTGACCGTGAGGACCACCTCCAGAAAGCAGATGTCTTGCTCTCTGACTCTCGCACTTATGCTCCTCTGACTTCTACACCTTCGGATCGCCTTAAAACTTCCTTCAGCCGCAAACTAAGACAGCTCTCTAGTCTTTGTCTTCCTGACTTGGATCTCATTAAACGTTTCCGTGTCATCTGCCTTTCTCTTCCTTGCACTGTGGAGAAATGCCCGACAGACCACTGCAACATTATCTAACACAGTGCACAGTTACAAACCCATTAAGATTTCAACTTAGATTCAACAGAGCAGAAGTTGTTAAACACATATGGCAAAATCTTACTGAAGCGACCATACGAGTCATAAATACTCATACTCCGCCCAAGTAAAACAGAAACAAGCAACACTTAGTGGGCCAGCCAGAGGCTTAGGGCCCGCGCAGTGGGCCAGCCAGAGGCTTAGGGCCCGCGCAGGAATATCCCTGCAGAAAAAAAATGTCTTCCTTATTTCTATGGTCTTCCTGAGACTCATAAACCTGGTGTTCCTCTTCGTCCTATCATTTCTTCAAGGGGGCTCTGTCATCTGTCCTCTTGCCTCCTGGCAAGCTAAACCTGTGACGCCTTACCTTGCCCTTTTTCTCCTGCCCACCTTCGTCACTCTCAGGACATCATAGAAAGACTGCGCCTGCAGCCCTCTTGTAAGATGTTCAGTCTTGATGTCGACTCTCTGTTTACTAATGTTCCCCTCGATGACGTTCTCTCTTTCCTTAGACAGAAGGCGATTTCTTCCTCTCCCGCTTCCCACTGACGTTTTTCTCGAGCTCATTAGACTTTGTGTTGACTCTAACTCTTTCTTTTTCAACGGTAAATATTGCAATCAAACTTTCGGTGTCGCTATGGGTTATTCTCTCTCCCCTGTTCTTGCTAATCTCTACATGGAATACTTCGAAACTGTTCTTCTTCCTTCTATTGATACTCGTCCCTCTCTCTGGCTTCGCTATGTTGATGACATTTTTGCTTTATGGCCTCATGACCTTAATCTTTTCCAGTCTTTCCTCGCCTCTCTTAACAATCTGGCTCCTTCCATCCATTTCAAAGTTGAGTGGGAATCTAATTCCCTCCTTCCTTTTTTCTGACGTTCACGTTCACACCTCTGTGTCCAGGTTCTCTTTCTCTGTCTACCACAAACCCATGCATAGTGGCATGTACATTCACTTCTTTTCCTACCATCCTCCTTCTGTTAAGAAAAGTGTCCTCGTCTCTCTCTTCCTCCGTGCTCTACGCATCAGGGACCCTCAGTTTCTTGATTCTGAAATTTCCTTTATCAGCAAATCATTTTCTCGCCTTGGTTACTCTTTACAGTTTATCAACTGTGCCTATTCTCAAGCTAAACGAAATTTGTTTAATCCTAAACCTGCTTCCAACACTAGTAGCACTGTACTATGCCTTCCCTTCATATCTGAACTCAAAACTTTTACTAATACCTTTCATCCTCTTGACAAAAAACTCGCTTTCGACAAACTAATTCTCCTCGCAGCAATCTAGTTCACACTGCTCCTCCTGCTTCTAATGTTGCTGGTGTCTACTCTAATTCCTGTTCCTTTTGTCCTCTCCAATACTTTGGTGAAACTGGCCGTACACTTAATGACAGACTTAAGGAACACAAAAGAAGTGTTAAGTCAGCAGACACAAACAATGCTCTCTTCTGTCATGTTAGGGATTCTAATCATCTTATTGATTGGTCTTCCTCCAAAATCATTTTTCCTGCCTCTACTCTACACAGACGCCGTCTTGTTGAATCAACTCTGATACACAACCTACCCAACATGGGACTTGAGTCCTGGCTTTGTTGCTGTTGACTCTTCCCGTTCACAGTATATACTCAAATGTTCAAAACTTTCTAACAAACGAGAACCTTACATAAGCTTACCCTTCCTTTTATCATTCTTTCTTTTCCTTTACCTTGTTTTCTCTTCCGATCCCTTTCTTATTCCTATTACTATCCCTTTTAATACACTTTACCTTCCGTACCTGTTGCCTTGCTTTTCTCTTCCTATAAGATTTCCTTCTCCTCTTCTCTCTCGTGCCTATTTATTGTCTTTGCCTCCTTCCTCTCATTTACGGGCTATTCATGCCCGTGCCACCTCTTGGGTGGCTTAATCTTTATCAATCATCTTCCTCTCATCACAATCGACTTGATAATGGTCCCGAACGGACCGAAACGTCGTCGTCTCTTCAATTTCTAGTGTGTTGTTTGGTCAACATTTTTCGGCCACGTTATTGTGACTCCTCGTCTGCGCATGTTGACGACCCCCAGCACCAACATGTTTACGACCCACAGCACCAACATGTTGACGACCCACAGCACCAACATGTTGACGACCCACAGCACCAACATGTTGACGACCCACAGCACCAACATGTTGACGACCCACAGCACCAACATGTTGACGACCACCAGCACCAACATGTTGACGACCCCCAGCACCAACATGTTGACGACCCCCAGCACCAACATGTTGACGACCCCCAGCACCAACATGTTGACGACCACCAGCACCAACATGTTGACGACCACCAGCACCAACATGTTGACGACCCCCAGCACCAACATGTTGACGACCCCCAGCACCAACATGTTGACGACCCCCAGCACCAACATGTTGACGACCCCCAGCACCAACATGTGAAGACACATACGTGAATTAAATGAATTTCTAGGAGCAGGCTTCAAATGAGCTGAGGTAGGATAACAGCTCTTGCTTGCAGTTTCACCAGGTACGTCATTTGAAACGAGTGGAGAGAGAGAGAGAGAGAGAGAGAGAGAGAGAGAGAGAGAGAGAGAGAGAGAGAGAGAGAGAGAGAGAGAGAGAGAGAGAGAGAGAGAGAGAGAGAGTGAGAGTGAGAGTGAGTGAGTGAGTGAAGGATTGTGCGAGCATGAACTGGAATTGGATGTTGGGAAGTGTCTGGGGACTGAGAGCCGAGATCAGCCACAGGGACAGAGGGCAACACTTACCTCTGTAAGTGTGGTGAGCACATGGCAATTCTAACAGCAATTCCAAGATAACTATGAGCATGAAGATCATAAATGGGAACGTATGCACCATCCCTTCTCTCTCTCTCTCCATTTCTCCCCGTGTGTATGTGTGTGTGTGTGTGTGTACTCACCTATTTGTACTCACTTATTTGTGCTTGCAGGATCGAGCATTGACTCTTGGATCCCGTCTTTCTAGCCATAGGTTGTTTACAACAGTGACTCCTGTCCCATTTCCCTATCATATCTAGTCTTAAAATTATGAATAGAGTTTGCTTCCACCTGTTCCTTCAGTGCATTCCATTTTTCCACTACTCTAACCCTAAAAGAATACTTCCTAATATTTCTGTAATTCATCTGAGTTTCCAGCTTCCACCCATGTCCCCTCGTTCTGTTACTATTGCGTGTGAACATTTCATCTATCTCCACTTATTCAATTCCCCTGAGTATTTTATATGTGCCTGTCATATCCCTTATCTCCCTTCTTTTTTCTAGTGTCATAAGGTTCATTTCTTTCAGGCGCTCTTCATATCCCATCCCTCGTAACTCTGGGAGAAGCCTCGTCGCAAACTTCTGAACCTTTTCCAGTTTCCTTATGTATTTCTTCAGATGGGGACTACATGATGGCGTGGCATACTCTAAGACTGGTCTCACGTAGGCAGTGTAAAGCGCCATAAAAGCCTCCTCACTTAGGTTTCTGAATGAAGTTCTCACTTTCGCCAGTGTAGAGTACGCTACTGTCGTTATCCTATTTATATGTGCCTCAGGAGTTAGATTAGGTGTCACAACCACTCCCAGGTCTCTTTCTCGAATCGTTACAGGTAGGCTGTTCCCCTTCATTGTGTACTGTCTCTTTGGTCGCCTATCACCTGATCTCATTTCCATAACTTTACATTTACTCGTGTTGAACTCCAGTAGCCATTTCTCTGACCATCTCTGCAACCTGTCCATGTCGTGTGTGTGTGTTTCCACTTCTGCTCCGTGCTGAGTAAGCTGGGTAAGCCACGGCAGCACTCAGATGCATGCGACCACACCATGTCACTCCCGCCCCTCGCACTGTAAGGCAGGGCGTCAACCAGCCCGCACGAACACCCACTTCCATTACTTTGACGGAGATGGGTAATCAATGTCTAGTTGCCTTCTCCAGTTGACTATTATCCACAGGTCACGTTATAGGGAAGGTGGGAGTGTGTGGGAGTGGGTGGGAGTGTGTGGGAGTGGGTGTGTGCTGGGTGGGAATGGGTAGATATCTGCAGGGAGTGATGGTGGGGTCTGTGTTAGGAGGGAGGGGATACATCAGGGGTTAATAGTGGGTTAGGAGAGGAAAAGAGTGGGAGGGGATGTGTGGAGGAAGAACAGACTCCACAGAACACAAATATTATGCAGCACTGAACGTTCCCAGTTCTGTGTGTCATGTTAAGTAATGTGGAGTGTTGTTATCTTATACATGGTGAGTGTGGAGGCGCCGCACATGCAGGTACAGTATTAACAGCAGGTGTTTTATCATGCAGGTACTGTATCAACAGCAGGTGTTTTATCATGCAGGTACTGTATCAACAACAGGTGTTTTATCATGCAGGTGCTTTTTTTTTTTGCAGGGATATTCCTGCGCGGGCCCTAAGCCTCTGGCTGGCCCACTAAGTGTTGCTTGTTTCTGTTTTACTTGGGCGGAGTATGAGTATTTATGACTCGTATGGTCACTTCAGTTAGATTTTGCCATATGTGTTTAACAACTTCTTCTGCTCTGTTGAATCTAAGTTGAAATCTTAATGGGTTTGTAACTGTGCACTGTGTTAGATAATGTTCCAGTGGTCTGTCGGGCATTTCTCCCCAGTGTTGACATTTCCTCTCATCTTCCGGAACCTGTAAGCCTATTTTCCATGCACATGGGTATCCAAGCCTGATGCGATGTAAATGCACTTCTGTTGCTCTACTGTTCCCTTTCATCAAACTAAATGGATCGATGCAGGTGCTGTATCAACAACAGGTGTTTTATCATGCAGGTACTGTATCAACAGCAGGTGTTTTATCGTGCATGTCAATACATGTACCTGCAGCTTCACCAAATAATTCAGCATGCGGTATCAATATGTTTCGGTTTTGACTCGTAAATATCACCATCCTCCTGTTAAGATATACTGTTTTTTGCAACTATGTGGGTCATCGTACATACATAGACGTAATGGATAATTAGAGAGTGGAATTTGATACTCTTCACTTTATAGAGCCCGAAAAAATGACGCTAAAAACCAAACGTAAGTATTCCTAGACTTACTATAGCACATATATGTACTATATTAGGCCTCAGAGAGCATGTATTAGGCCTATGAAGGTTAGGTTAGGTTTTCTTTGCAACATCGGTACAAAGACTTTTCCGGTTTGTCCAAATGCTAGTACCGATGTCTACTTTCTAATTGCCTTTTACGTTAATATATGCACGAAGGTCCTCATCGTTACTGCCCCAATCACTTGGGCTGGACGGTAGAGCAACGGTCACGCTTCATGCAGGTCGCTATTCAATCCCCGACCGTCCAAGTGGTTGGGCACCATTCATTTCCCCTCATCCCAAACCCTTATCCTGACCCCTTTCAAGTGCTATATAGCTGTGGCTTGGCGCTTTCCTCTGATAATTCCCCTCCCCTCGTCGTTACTGTAAGTACTTCCTAAACAAGAGGATGGGCTGTATTTCAACCCATTACACCAATAAGTTCTAAAACCAACAGTTATCATATTGCAATATATTACAATTAGTAAGAATATTCTGTTAATAATACACTACGCCACAACTACCAAATTAATGATATTATATACAGCAGATTGATGAAAAAAAGGACCTTGGAGTCAAAATCCGCCACTCAATGAAAGTTCACAGCAGGTCGGAGCAACAGTCAAAAAAGCTAACCAAACCCTTGCAATAATCAAGCGTACCTTTGACTTTAAGGAAATGAAGGTAGTGATTCAATTGCATCTCTGATGCGCCCCCATTTGGATTACTGTATCCATGCATGGAGACCACATCTTCAGAAGGACATGGCTGCTCTGGAGAAAGTGCAACACCGGGCTACAAAAGTTATATCAGAGCCAAGTCAACTCACGTATCAGGAACGGTTGAGGGCCACAGGGCTAACAACACTGCAAACAGGGCGGATCTTATTGAAACCTAAAATACTGAACAATTTGGAGGATGTTGATTCGGATAATTTCTACAAAAGGTGGGCTGTTACACAAACAAGGACCAACGGTTTCAAGCTCAACAAGCCACAATGTAGGACTGAGAACAGGAGATGCTTTTGCACCCAAAGGGTTATTTACCCATGGAACCGCCTACCCGCCGATGCCGTAAATGCCAAAACTCTGATAAATTTTTAAGTACAATTGGAAAACATCATCAAGGCAAATGGGGGGACCTTCGACGAGCTTCCTGTCCTCGTAGAGGCCACTAGTGCTTAAGCCCTCGGAAAATTCAGGTAAATAATGGAAAAAATATTAAATACTGGTTCGAAAAGCATGATTTATGAACCATTTTGAGATTTTCCCAGCTGACAGCTGTGCGCAGTTGAAGTGCACGAAGGCACAGGTCACAGGTTCTCTAATCATAAACTGGGTGTTTAAGGATAGCGATTCGGATAGCTGTAATTGCCTAAAGAAACAAGAGGCATTATGTTCCCTAATAATCGATTAATTAGGACCGAGTAACACTATTATACAGTGTAAGCAACCAGAGGGCAGCTGGCTCCCTCGGCGGGTAGGCGAGGGAGCCTTCCCTCCCCTTAGTGTGGGGAGGGAGGGAGCCTACCCTCCCCTTAGTGTGGGGAGGGAGGGAGGGAGGAAGGTAACAACGGGTCAGGTCAAGGTTCAGTGTGAGGTAATGGAATTCAAGCAAGCGTACACAAGTTTAATAGAAAAAGACACACCACACCATTTTGCTTTTACTTGGAGTGCACAAGAGTGTGCCGAGCTGAGTGCACTTTTTCTAGCTTTCTTAATATGGGAGCTAGACATGACTTGTTGGATGTCTACGAGGAGCAGACAACCTCGGCTGTTCACTAAGACTGCGAAGGCCGTCGTAGCCTTTCTGTGAAGGGAATTACAGCCAGCAATATAGCTTTAATTTTAAGTTACTTAGAGACAGAGCCAAGATGCGAGAGGGAGTGTGAGCCAGGAATGGCTAACGATTCTGTCGCTAATGTAAACATCGCCAGTAGGCTGTCACGTCACGGGAGTCACGTGACTAAGGGACAAGAGCCTACTGGGGGAGGCACCAGTGGGCCGTCAAGATGCTGTCACGCGATTGGCTAATTTCGAAGAACAAAGGGAAGAGTGTCGCGTAGTTACCCGCCTAGTTCCGGCTTCCCTCCTTGGTACCAGCATTCTGAGGGAGGATTTTGATCTGTTAAGACGCCAGAATCGTAACTCCGCCAAGTTACCAAAAACCTCGTCTGAACGTCATTTCGTTAAGCCCAGTATATATCAGTCACGTCTAAGGGATGCCGTCAAGTCAGAATCTGATTATATATATATATATATATATATATATATATATATATATATATATATATATATATATATATATATATATATATATATATATGTCGGACCTAGTAGCCAGAACGCACTTCTCAGCCTACTATGCATGGCCCGATTTGCCTAATAAGCCAAGTTTTCTTGAAGTAATATATTTTCTCTAATTTTTTTCTTATGAAATGATAAAGCTACCCATTTCATTCTATATGAGGTCAATTTTTTTTATTGGAGTTAAAATTAACGTAGATATATGACCGAACCTAACCAACCCTACCTAACCTAACCTAACCTATCTTTATAGGTTAGGTTAAGTTAGGTAGCCGAAAAAGTTAGGTTAGGTAAGGTTAGGTAGTCGAAAAACAAATAATTCATGAAAACTTGGCTTATTAGGCAAATCGGGCCTTGTATAGTAGGCTGAGAAGTGCGTTCTGGCTACTAGGTACGACATATATATATATAACCAAGAAAAGTTTTTTTTTATTTATATTTTTACATGCAAACATGCGATTTAAATTACAATAAAACAAAAAATTATAAACATAACAGAACCAAACAAGAAACCGCCGGCCAGAAGGACCGACAGAACAACAATAACCCAAACTGGAAAGGGTACAGGAAATGCAGGCTAAAAACACAAAAGGTTACAAAATAAAGAACAAAACAGAAAACAATCACAAACAAGCATGTAATGCAAGCAAAACAAGAACATAGCAACAAGTTAAAACATTTTAGCAGTATGAAACAAAACAGAAGCGCCGGCCTGAAGGACCGACAACAGAGCACAACAGTATGAACAAAATGAAATATAATAAAAAAATACAATAAGATAGCACATCACACAACCAGCCAATAACAAACAAAAAATAAAAATAAAAATAAAATTAAAAATAAAAAAATAAAAAAAAATAAAAATAAAAGACAAACACAACACGTAAGCATAAAATAAAATACACAGGGCCCGGTAACAACACAAAATAAATACATGAAGACTAACACACACACCAAACCACCCGCCTCGCCACACACAAAGGGAGAGTCACGGGCACAAACTACCGGAAGGTAAACAAACAGCCAGACGGGCACACAGCACAAAAGTAGAAAATCATCTGACATACTTGCCCGTAAACACGTCCCGAGGGAATCGTACATGGAACGCTTCCCATCGTAACCACTGCCAAGGGCCCTGACCATCCACTGGGGACGCCATATCATCCGGGACATTCGCAACAAACACCCGCAAACAGGGCACCCAAATGGTATCACTCCTGATCCGAGTGACCGGCATACGCTCCCACACCAATGGAACTGCCTCACCCTGAAAGTCCAGCGCCTCCTCGCAGATCGGTAACACAGCAATCCGCGACCAGTGACCCAACGGCATCACAGACTCCGGTAACACATTCCCCAAGTCCCCAACGGACGTCCTCAGAGAAGGGAGCCGGACAGAAGGCACCACCACAGGGGCACCAGCGTCCATGGGCACACCACCGGACGACTGCCGGGAAACCGAACTGCGCACATCCTTCCGCAAGGTCACCACCAGACCACGCCCAACCCCATCATCCCTGGCGTTGGAGGCCACCACTCCCCACCGCGGAGAGGCCCACGGTGGAGAAGAAACATCAGGCACACCCGAGACACGGACACCAACGTCAGCAGGCACATTGACTTCCGCCACCACTAACTGCGGAGCCAGCGACGCATCCGGAACCACTCCATCCACACCCACAGTCACTAAATTCCCCAACATCAGCCCAGGCAGACGACGAACGCCGGGAACGTTTGGGCACCGGCCTGAGATCGTCAGAGCCGGAAGCTGACTCAGAAACACGGGCCCCACTAGTCAAACGAACTGACGCCCGCCGCAGAACAGCAGCAGCCTCGACCACAGGAAGAACCGGACCACACACATCAGGGGCCTCCACAGCCACCCGAGCACCCAGCACAGCCGGGACCCGAGGCGAGGATGTAGAGCCAGGTGCAGCAGCTGAAGGCGGGTGAGCAGACGGCGATGCCTCACAGGGAGCATCAGGAAGGCCCACGGAAGCAGCAGTGACAGGAGCAGGAGTAGCATCCGACGGCACCGCAACATCCGGTGGAGGGTCGGCGACAACCGGGAGAACGTCGGGCGACGCAGGAGGAGCCTCAGCAACGAACGGGACGTTCACCTCCTCACCCCTGGAGTCCTCGTCCAGAGGGAGCGGTGGGAAATCCTCTTCCCGGAACAAGTTGACTTGAGCAACCGGAGCCGCATCGCGCCCGGCAGCCTGATGCCCCAACAGGCCACATCGGAAACAGGTACGAGGCTGCCGGGCATAGTATTCCCGGACGTAGTACCCCAGAAGCCAGACCGAAGATGGAATATCCGACCGCAGGCACATCCCCATGGTGCGAACGTTCGTCCGCCTACCTGCATACCTCCCAGAGGAGAGCGTGTTGACCCGCACACTGACGACCACTCCAAACCGCTGAAAGTAACGCCGGAGAAGGTCCTTGGGAAACTCCAGGGGCGCCCCATGCACACTGACATAAGTCAGTGCACCAATACGGTCCGAGATGGATACAGAGCCGGCACCACCCGGCAGCAGCAACGAACGTCCCTCGTAACGATGGAGGAAATCACGGTACTCCTCCTCCGTCACAAACTTGATGACAACCCGGTGGGCAGTTACAAGCTCAATACCATAAATGGCCACCACAGAGATACAGAGCATGTCGCACATAACCATTTCTATAGCCGCATATCCAGCACGACCAGTGAACTCCAGGCCCACGGAGTTCACGCGCTTAACAGGAGGAAGGGGACCACCCATGGCAAGCTCGCCACGTCAACACGCAGCCAGCAGCAACAGCAGCAACAGCAGGGGAAGGGGGCAGAGATGCCCACACCTCCTGGTGACGAAAACAGCAAACACCCCAAACTACCAGAGGCCAGACAACACGTCTGTACCCCACGGCAGCACCAGGTGGACTCCCTAACCAAGATAAGTGATACCAGAAGAGTAACTCCGCCTTCGATCACGGCAGTGTGCAACTGGACTGCCTAAAGTTATCTATGATCATCGGCTTTAGTACCAGCGATCTGTCACCATATCGCTCAGTAAACTTTTTACTAGGAATCTAAGACATGATTCCCAGTGACTTAACTCAAATTTGAATGAATAACGCAGAATTACGAACTTTCGTGGACTTTAAATTTTTATAGTCAGAACCGCAAGTTCGACTATACTGAGTGATTAGCTTTGCATAGTGTCACGTCAGACTTAATGTAACGTTAAAACTATTGTGCATTGTATTGTTATTATTAAGTTTTTGTGAATAAATGTTAATTGTTAGCAAACTACAAGTGTCTTTCCATCAACACCTTCCAATAACTTTGTCTCCAGTATTGGACTCCGCCACTAACTTGAATCTGTTTATATGCTGTTCTGGATACTTCTGGACTCGAACCAGTTTCATAACTACACACACACACACACACACACACACACACACACACACACACACACACACACACACACACACACACACACACACACACACACACCAATATCAAACTTGGTTTGAGATCCCATTGAGCTACCCTTATATTGCCATTAGCGGTTCTGAGGAGCTCCACGACCCAGTGGATAAAGAGTGGAAAGGATTTTAACTCTTATCTTGAGGTTATCTTGAGATGATTTCGGGGCTTTAGTATCTCCGCGGCCCGGTCCTCGACCAGGCCTCCACCCCCAGGAAGCAGCCCATGACAGCTGACTAACACCCAGGTACCTATTTAACTGCTAGGTAACAGGGGCATAGGGTGAAAGAAACTCTGCCCATTGTTTCTCGCCGGCGCCCGGGATCGAACCCGGGACGACAGGATCACAAGTCCAGTGTGCTGTCCGCTCGGCCGACCGGCTCCCTCTTGGTGGCAGCTCTTCGCCATCTATTGCAGCCTTAACGTAATAATCTGCACACATAATGTGCTGTTAGTGCAGTCGTTTCTGCCTGAGGTCACTTGTATTAGTGCCATCCCCCAGTAGACATAATCTCACATTCAGACCGGTGACCTCATCACTGACATACAGTAGGCCTCGGGCCTCGCCACATTAGAGGCGCCTATAGGCTTGAAGCCGGCTGGGATTCTTCACCCTTATTGACTAACTTGTAAAGACTGCTTCCTCTCCATAGTCCAGGGAGGAGAATTCATTCTCAGATGGTGTCCACGTCAGGGTCACACGCGCCGAATTTCGTCTGCCGTCAATTAGATAAAATTACTAAACGCATCTAGGATTTAATCGATGAATCGTCAGGAATAGCGGTTCCGATATTATTTCAAGTGAAGCTGTTACGTAAGTTCGTGGAGACTGAGTTCACCGTCATCACGTGTAACCGAGACATCGAGTGACATCCTTGTAGTCGAACTTGACGTGTGGAGAACGGAGGTCACCAACGTGCAACTGGAACCAGAGAAGTGGCGTTCAGGGGAAGACGAGCCGCACCTGTCTTGTGTGTTGGAGAGTTTTTCCACCTGTTTCTCACCATCAAATTCCAGTCGCCGCTGATGGCATTGTTAGCTATCATCCTCTTCCCTCCCCCCTCTCCCTCCCTCCCTCCATCCCTAACCCTCCCCCTCCTCTCTCTCTCTCTCTCTCTCTCTCTCTCTCTCTCTCTCACCAGTGAAACCTCATACGTGGTCCACTTAACAGCATAGGTTAAGTGCATTTCGAACATGTAATTCTATACTCGAGACATATTTGTCAGTCAAGTGAGATGAGCATCGTGCTCGTAGAGCCTGCAAGAGTCTGCAAGAGACAGTGTGGTATAATAGAGCCTACAGGAGACAGTGTGGTATGATAGAGCCTACAAGAGACAGTGTGGTAAAATAGAGCCTACAAGAGACAGTGTGGTATAATAGAGCCTACAAGAGACAGTGTGGTAAAATAGATCCTACAAGAGACAGTGTGGTATAATAGAGCCTACAGGAGACAGTGTGGTATGATAGAGCCTACAAGAGACAGTGTGGTAAAATAGAGCCTACAAGAGACAGTGTGGTATAATAGAACCTACAAGAGACAGTGTGGTAAAATAGAGCCTACAAGAGACAGTGTGGTATGATAGAGCCTGCAGGAGACAGTGTGGTATAATAGAGCATACAAGAGACAGTGTGGTATAATAGAGCATACAAGAGACAGTGTGGTATGATAGAGCCTGCAGGAGACAGTGTGGTATAATAGAGCCTAAAGGAGACAGTGTGGTATAATAGACCCTACAAGAGACAGTGTGGTATAATAGAGCCTACAAGAGACAGTGTGGTATAATAGACCCTACAAGAGACAGTGTGGTATAATAGACCCTACAAGAGACAGTGTGGTATAATAGAGCCTACAAGAGACAGTGTCGTATAATAGACCCTACAAGAGACAGTGTGGTATAATAGACCCTACAAGAGACAGTGTCGTATGATAGATTATCATCAATGTCACGACCTAAGACTTTGCCCGAGTGAATGAGTGATTACTCTGGAGGCTGACAATTCAGTACTACACTTGGACTTGAACTTCAGGATTTTTTCTGTCTGGCTGCATAGAGATCCTCGAGATTTATCAGTAGTGTTGCACAGCAAGCTCCTGCAGGAGGTGATGGTTGGAGACACACAAGACTGTCGAGAAACACCTGAACGACCTGTGTTGACTTGTATGTTGCACCTGACGTTGTGTGTTGCTCAGTAGCGTCAGGTGTACACGTACACTTGTACACACGTGTACATGTGAGTACAGGTGTGCACACACATACACACACGTGTACATGTGTGGTGTACACATACACCACACATTTACCAAATTGCCAACGGTACCACCAAAGGTACACACACAAGTTAATACCAAGAACAATTCCTGAATTAAGAGAGAGTTAAACTACAAAGATATATTAAGTGAACCATATCTCACATCTTCAGTGGGAGAAGGAACAAGGGGAAATATGATCACTACCAACAACATGCCCAAGAGGCAAGGTGGACGAGGATGACGTCTTGAACCAGAGAGTAAGTAGGACACGAAGACACAGGTGGAACTTTGAGACGCAAGATATGTAAAAGAAATTTAATGAAATATTCGTACTATGGTCAACAAGTGGAATGCACTGAATAAACTCCTGGAAGCCACCTCCATCCTCAACTTCAAGGCCAAGGTTCCAAGTGTTTAGGTAAGGAATCTTTTATTGCGACATTTACTACCTGACCTTTGTACTCGCCTGACCTGACCTGACCTGTTGTACTCGCCTGACCTGACCTGACCTGTTGTACTCGCCTGACCTCACTGACCTGACGTACTCGCCTGACCTCACTGACCTGACCTGACCTGTTGTACTCGCCTGACCTCACTGATCTGACCTGACCTGTTGTACTCGCCTGACCTCACTGACCTGACCTGACCTGTTGTACTCGCCTGACCTCACTGACCTGACCTGACCTGTTGTACTCGCCTGACCTCACTGATCTGACCTGACCTGTTGTACTCGCCTGACCTCACTGACCTGACCTGACCTGTTGTACTCGCCTGACCTCACTGATCTGACCTGACCTGTTGTACTCGCCTGACCTCACTGACCTGACCTGACCTGTTGTACTCGCTTGACCTCACTGACCTGACCTGACCTGTTGTACTCGCCTGACCTCACTGACCTGACCTGACCTGTTGTACTCGCCTGACCTCACTGACCTGACCTGACCTGTTGTACTCGCTTGACCTCACTGACCTGACCTGACCTGTTGTACTCGCCTGACCTCACTGACCTGACCTGACCTGTTGTACTCACCTGACCTCACTGACCTGACCTGACCTGTTGTACTCGCCTGACCTCACTGACCTGACCTGACCTGTCTCACAGATCCCTCGCCTGACACTACGGTGCCGATATTAATTATAAAGGCAGCACGAAATTATTACTGGTAATTATCAATATTCATCCTCCTTGCCTCCGCATGCTAATTTGTTGAAGGTTCCCCTTTGTCGTCCGGAGCGACGATTATAGATTATAAATGCCGAGATTACTCGCTGGCGTCTGTGGCGACGTTCTTACTCCTTGACGGAATACTTTCAGCTCTTCCCGTACTCGAGCCTCCATGCTCAAGCTGGAGTTTTATCTCTACAAATCAGGCGACGTGTTGTCTGAGGTAACCTTCACGCCTTCTCTACCGACCTCTCAGTCACATCAAAGTTTTAAGCACATGTCAATGCCTGAACATCCCAAATAATAATACTGAAGCATCACAATACAATATTACATATTATTATTATTATTATTATTACATAAAGCGTATTACAATACGCTAATTAATATGATTTTTTTCCATGTTCCACCCCTTTCTCACTATATAATCCTATCCCAAGTTGTAAAGGCTTGTCGTGAAACGTCAAATCCTTCACTCTTATTTTTAATTTAATTAATTTAATTAATTAATTAATATAATTAAATTATTTAATTTAAGTTGACTAATTCAACACTTCTTGGACCACTTTGGTAAACGTTCCCAATCTTTGACCATTTTACTGACGGGTCAATTTATTTTTCCAAATGAATGTCACCTCTCCTCAGAAATTAGAATTATATACTTGTAAACTATATGCAGTTTTAAGTACGCTTGAAAAGGTTATATGATTAAAACAAATATCTTTTCTAACGGTTACAAACTTCACAAACCCTTAACATCACATCTTCTAAATCACACAAATCTTTGGTAACAGATATTTAATATTGTTTGTATCTAATTGTGTCAGTAAGCACAAGTGGAGCTTGAATGGGCATCACGTCACCACTCTGGCATAAACATGACTCAAATACTCAGCCTTCACGCGCACACACACACACACACACACACAAATGGGCAAAGTTTCTTTCACCCTAAGTGCCCCTGTTACCTAGCAGTAAATAGGTACCTGGGAGTTAGTCAGCTGTCACGGGCTGCTTCCTGGGGTGTGTGTGTGTGGTGTGGAAAAAAAAAAAAAAAAAAAAAAAAAAAAAAAAAAAAAAAAAGTAAAAAAAAAAAGTAGTTAGTAAACAGTTGATTGACAGTTGAGAGGCGGGCCGAAAGAGCAAAGCTCAACCCCCGCAAAAACACAACTAGTAAACACACTCCACACACACACTCGACAGGGTTGATAAAGACAGGCTATTTAACACAAGGGGCACACGCACAAGGGGACACAGGTGGAAACTGAGTGCCCAAATGAGCCACAGAGATATTAGAAAGAACTTTTTTAGTGTCAGAGTGGTTGACAAATGGAATGCATTAGGAAGCAATGTGGTGGAGGCTGACTCCATACACAGTTTCAAGTGTAGATATGATAGAGCCCAATAGGCTCAGGAACCTGTACACCTGTTGATTGACGGTTGAGAGGCGGGACCAAAGAGCCAGAGCTCAACCCCCGCAAGCACAACTAGGTGAGTGAGTACACACACACACACACACACACACACACACACACACACACACACACATCAGGGATCAGGTGATACGAGACCAAAGGGACAGTACACAATGAAGGGGAACAGCCTACCTGTAACGATTCGAGAAAGAGACCTGGGAGTGGATGTGACACCTAATCTAACTCCTGAGGCACATATAAATAGGATAACGACAGCAGCGTACTCTACACTGGCGAAAATTAGAACTTTATTCAGAAACCTAAATGAGGAGGCTTTTAGGGCGCTTTACACTGCCTACGTGAGACCCGTCTTAGAGTATGCCGCGCCATCATTGAGCCCCCACCTGAAGAAACACATAAAGAAACTGGAGAAGGTCCAGAGGTTTGCGACGAGGCTTGTCCCAGAGTTACGAGGGATGGGATATGAAGAGCGTCTGCAGGAACTGAACCTTACGACACTAGAGAAAAGAAGGGAGAGAGGAGATATGATAGGGACATATAAAATACTCAGGGGAATTGACAAAGTAGAAATAGATGAAATGTTCACACGTAATAATAACAGAACGAGGGGACATGGGTGGAAACTGGAAACTCAGATGAGTCACAGAGATGTTAGGAAGTTTTCTTTTAGCGTGAGAGTAGTGGAAAAATGGAATTCACTTGGGGAACAGGTTGTGGAAGCAAATACTATTCATACTTTTAAAACTAGGTATGATAGGGAAATGGGACAGGAGTCATTGCTGTAAACAACCGATGGCTGGAAAGGCGGGATCCAAGAGTCAATGCTCGATCCTGCAAGCACAAATAGGTGAGTACAAATAGGTGAGTACACACACACACACACACACACACATACACACATACACACACACACACACACACACACACACATACACACACACACACACACACACACACACACACACACACACACACATACACACACACACACACACACACACACACACACACACACACACACAGCAAACACAGCATGTGAAAGAAGATACCAGGGAAAGAGGAGGGGATACGCCCAGCCTATTAGATCTCATTATCACTCAGAATGTAGAAGACATCGAGCAGTTGGAACATGAAATACCACTAGGAGCTAGTGACCATTGTGTCCTAGTCTTTGACTACATGATGGAGCTTAAAATTGTGACCAAAGGACAAGAGGTCCGGGAAAGGAGACTTGATTACAGAAAAGGGGACTACAGAAGGATAAGGGACTACCTGGGAGAAGTGCAGTGGGAGGAAGAACTTAGAGGAAAAACAGTGCAAGGTATGATGAACCAAGTCATATTGAAATGCAAGGAGGCTGAAGATAGATTTATTCCAACAATAAAGGAAAAAAGCAGGAGGGAATATAATAACCCATGGTTTAATAGACAGTGTCAGGAAGCAAAGGTGAGAAGCAGGAGGGAGTGGAGGAAGTACAGAAGACAAAGGACAGAGGACAACAGGATTAGATGTAACAGAGCTAGGAATGATTACATTAACATAAGACGAGTGTCGGAAAGAAATTATGAGAACGATATTGCAGTCAAAGCGAAAAAGCAACCAAAATTACTACATAGCCATATAAGAAGGAAGATGTCGGTAAATGACCAAGTGACAAGACTGAGGAAAACAGAAGGGGCATATACAGAAAGCGACAAGGAAATCTGCGAGGTACTGAATGCAAAATTCCATGGAGTGTTCACAACCGAGCCTGAGCAGCTCCCATTGTTAGAAGAGATTACCCAAGATGAAAGACTATCGGATATAGAGGTGACAGCAGAGGATGTAATGAAACAGTTGACAACACTGGATGCAAATAAAGCTGTTGGACCAGACAAAGTATCACCGTGGATACTCAAGGAGGCAGCGCAGGCTCTCAGCGTGCCTCTGGCAATGATCTTTAATGAGTCCCTTATGTCGGGAGAATTGCCCAGTTGCTGGAAGGAGGCAAATGTCGTACCGATTTTCAAAAAGGGTGATAGGGAGGAGGCACTTAACTACAGACCCGTATCACTGACAAGCATCCCCTGCAAAATACTTGAAAGAATAATTAGGCTAAGACTTGTTGAGCACCTGGAGAGCATTGGGTTTGTAAACAAGCACCAACATGGGTTCTGGACAGGGAAATCATGCCTAACAAACCTTTTAGAATTCTATGATAAAGTAACAAGGATAAGGCAGGACAGAGAAGGCTGGGCAGACTGCATATTTCTTGACTGCCAAAAGGCCTTTGATACGGTACCGCACATGAGACTGCTATACAAACTTGAGAGGCAGGCAGGAGTAAGCGGAAAGGCCCTAGTATGGGTGAAGAACTACCTAACAGGAAGGAGCCAGAGGGTAATGGTAAGGGGCGAAAAGTCGGACTGGCGAACAGTAACAAGTGGAGTACCTCAAGGATCGGTGCTGGGACCAATCCTCTTTCTAATTTTCGTAAATGATATGTTTACAGGAGTGGAATCATACATGTCAATGTTTGCAGATGACGCAAAATTAATGAGAAGAGTTGTGACAGACGAGGATTGTAGGATCCTCCAAGAGGACTTAAACAGGCTGCAGAGATGGTCAGGGAAATGGCTACTGGAGTTTAACACCAGTAAATGTAAAGTTATGGAAATGGGATCAGGTGACAGGAGACCAAAGGGACAGTACACAATGAAGGGGAACAGCCTACCTGTAACGATTCGAGAAAGAGACCTGGGAGTGGATGTGACACCTAATCTAACTCCTGAGGCACATATAAATAGGATAACGACAGCAGCGTACTCTACACTGGCGAAAATTAGAACTTCATTCAGAAACCTAAATGAGGAAGCTTTTAGGGCGCTTTACACTGCCTACGTGAGACCCGTCTTAGAGTATGCCGCGCCATCATGGAGCCCCCACCTGAAGAAACACATAAAGAAACTGGAGAAGGTTCAGAGGTTTGCGAAGAGGCTTGTCCCAGAGCTACGAGGGATGGGATATGAAGAGCGGCTGAAGGAACTGAACCTTACGACACTAGAGAAAAGAAGGGAGAGAGGAGATATGATAGGGACATATAAAATACTCAGGGGAATTGACAAAGTGGAAATAGATGAAATGTTCACACGTAATAATAACAGAACGAGGGGACATGGGTGGAAACTGGAAACTCAGATGAGTCACAGAGATGTTAGGAAGTTTTCTTTTAGCGTGAGAGTAGTAGAAAAATGGAATGCACTTGGGGAACAGGTTGTGGAAGCAAATACTATTCATACTTTTAAAACTAGGTATGATAGGGAAATGGGACAGGAGTCATTGCTGTAAACAACCGATAGCTAGAAAGGCGGGATCCAAGAGTCAATGCTCGATCCTGCAAGCACATATAGGTGAGTACACACACACACACACACATACACACACACACACACACACACACACACACACACACACACACACACACACACACACACACATACACACACATACATACATACATACATACGAACGGCATTCAGAAACTTGTGTAAAGAATCATTCAGAACTTTGTATACCACATATGTCAGGCCAATCCTGGAGTATGCAGCCCCAGCATGGAGTCCATATCTAGTCAAGGATAAGACTAAACTGGAAAAGGTTCAAAGGTTTGCCACCAGACTAGTACCCGAGCTGAGAGGTATGAGCTACGAGGAGAGACTACGGGAATTAAACCTCACTTCGCTGGAAGACAGAAGAGTTAGGGGGGACATGATCACCACATTCAAGATTCTGAAGGGGATTGATAGGGAAGATAAAGACAGGCTATTTAACACAAGGGGCACACGCACTAGGGGACACAGGTGGAAACTGAGTGCCCAAATGAGCCACAGAGATATTAGAAAGAACTTTTTTAGTGTCAGAGTGGTTGACAAATGGAATGCATTAGGAAGTGATGTGGTGGAGGCTGACTCCATACACAGTTTCAAGTGTAGATATGATAGAGCCCGATAGGCTCATGAATCTGTACACATGTTGATTGACGGTTGAGAGGCGGGACCAAAGAGCCAGAGCTCTTTGGAACACACACAGACATACACACACACACACACACACACACACACACACACACACACACACACACACACACACACACACACACGGAGGAAAGTGGAGTGAGTGAGTATAACCAACAACAACAGCTGCACGCGTCGGAAACCACCTTCTTCCCCATTCGTTCTGTTCGTCTCCGGAACTACAAACCGGAAACCTGGCGAGTGTGGTACACGTGGGGCATGGACCATGGACCGTGGACAATGGACCGTGGGCCATGGACCGTGGGCCATGGACCGTGGGCCATGGACCGTGGGCCGTGGACCATGGACCATGGACCGTGGGCGTGGACCGTGGGCGTGGACTATGGACCGTGGGCCGTGGACCATGGACCGTGGACTATGGACTGTAGACCATGGACCGTGGGCCGTGGATCATGGACCGTGGGCGTGGACTATGGACCATAGACCATGGACCGTGGGCCGAGGACTATGGACCGTGGCCCATGGAACGTGGCCCATGGACCGGGCCAGGTGTCTTCTGCTCCTTGAGCCTGCAGACGACAGCCTAGTCGTATGATGACCACGACAGGGGGGGGGGGAGGGTCATGCAGCTTACATCATGGGATAATTTTAAATTAAATTTTTGGGTAACATTGCTATGCTTATAAATCAATATAATTATCAAAATTGTCATTAATCTGGCTATTATTATCAAAATAATTAAGTACGATTTTTAATATTTGTTTAGTGTACCATAAATTATTTACGATTTTCTTTAAAAGTTTCTTTCTTTTATATTTGTTTAGTGTACCATAAATTATTTATGATTTTTCTTAAAACGTTCCTTTAAATTTTTTAGCCATACAAAGTGCTTGATCTTGAGGATGGATTATTACTCCTTATACTAAAGACATTTTACTGCACGAAGCAAAATATGGTGAAGTCTATATCAATAAAATATTTTGGAGAATCTAAAATTATTTATCCAAACAAAGATTTCTCTAAACGTTTCTCTAAGCGGCCTTCCGACACCTCTCTCTCTCACTCTCTCTCTCTCTCCACGCACGTCTCTCACTTCTTCTACCCATCTCTCTCTCTCTCTCTCTCTCTCTCTCTCTCTCTCCCTCCCCTACCAATCCTAGTTCTCACCTTTCAACTCCAGCTAATTTGAGAGATCGCAAATACACACAAAGTTCCGCGTTTCCGCAAGGTCAACAACAGAGTCTCATCTTCAACATTTTCGACCTTGTAGACGAGATGTGTGTAAGCCGCGTCTTGCCCCGATTTACCCGACATCTTAGTCCTGAAAAGTTCGTTTCCTTTTCAGTAAAAGGACATGCCTAGAGCAGCGTAGACCACTCGCCTTCCGTCTTGTAGATGGGATCCCTGTCTTAGGATCGAAGATTAACTAGGGAATTTGGGTTTATTTTTCGGGAGAAAACCGCAGCAAGGTTGGAGACTGCTCGTCTCTCCTTCAGACACCTCAGGGGAGGCGGTGTGTTCACCGGAAGAGGTTAAAAGGTGCCGGCAAAGAGGCCCATCCTTCCCACTTTTCCCAGTCGCCTGCCACTTGGCATCTGTGTATTGATTCTCTATAATTACAGGGTTCCAGGGGTGACTCTCCCACACTGCCTTCCCGCCCCCACATCACGCTCTACCTTACTATCCTCCTCCTCCTCTTGCCTGCTCCTCCTCCTCCTCCCTATTCCTCCCTTCTTCCTGTTATATTCCTCGGCCTCCTGCTGCTACTATTACCTCACTTACTCTTGCTCTCTCATCTATTTCCTGATTCCTGTCTCTTCCTGCAGCTGCTGCCTCTTTCTCTTGTCTAAATTTCTTGCCGCTGCCTACTGCCTCCTACTCCTGCTGCCTCCTCCTGCCTCCCTGTGCACCTCAGACACAGCACTGACCCGCCTCCTCTTGGAAGAGGTGGTCGTTGTGGGAGTCATGGTGGTGGTCGTGGTGAGTTACTGTGGGAGGTGGTAGTTGTGGGAGTCATGGTGGGTGGTTGTGGTGAGTTACTGTGGGAGGTGGTGACTGTGGGAGTCATGGTGGGTGGTAGTGGTGAGTTACTGTGGGAGGTGGTGGTTGTGGGAGTCATGGTGGTGGTCGTGGTGAGATACTGTGGGAGGTGGTCGTTGTGGGAGTCATGGTGGGTGGTAGTGGTGAGTTACTGTGCGAGGTGGTCGTTGTGGGAGTCATGGTGGGTGGTGGTGGTGAGTTACTGTGGGAGGTGGTCGCTGTGGGAGTCATGGTGGGTGGTCGTGGTGAGTTACTGTGCGAGGTGGTCGTTGTGGGAGTCATGGTGGGTGGTGGTGGTGAGTTACTGTGGGAGGTGGTCGCTGTGGGAGTCATGGTGGTGGTCGTGGAGAGTTACTGTGGGAGGTGGTCGTTGTGGGAGTCATGGTGGGTGGTAGTGGTGAGTTACTGTGGGAGGTGGTAGTTGTGGGAGTCATGGTGGGTGGTCGTGGTGAGTTACTGTGGGAGGTGGTCGTTGTGGGAGTCATGGTGGTGGTCGTGGTGAGTTACTGTGGGAGGTGGTCGTTGTGGGAGTCATGGTGGTGGTCGTGGTGAGTTACTGTGGGAGGTGGTAGTTGTGGGAGTCATGGTGGGTGGTGGTGGTGAGTTACTGTGGGAGGTGGTCGTTGTGGGAGTCATGGTGGGTGGTGGTGGTGAGTTACTGTGGGAGGTGGTCTCTGTGGGAGTCATGGTGGGTGGTCGTGGTGAGTTACTGTGCGAGGTGGTCGTTGTGGGAGTCATGGTGGGTGGTGGTGGTGAGTTACTGTGGGAGGTGGTCGCTGTGGGAGTCATGGTGGTGGTCGTGGAGAGTTACTGTGGGAGGTGGTCGTTGTGGGAGTCATGGTGGGTGGTAGTGGTGAGTTACTGTGGGAGGTGGTGACTGTGGGAGTCATGGTGGGTGGTAGTGGTGAGTTACTGTGGGAGGTGGTGACTGTGGGAGTCATGGTGGGTGGTAGTGGTGAGTTACTGTGGGAGGTGGTGGTTGTGGGAGTCATGGTGGTGGTCGTGGTGAGATACTGTGGGAGGTGGTCGTTGTGGGAGTCATGGTGGGTGGTAGTGGTGAGTTACTGTGGGAGGTGGTTGATGATGCGAGTCATCATGGGTGGTCGTGGTGAGTTACTGTGGGAGGTGGTGACTGTGGGAGTCATGGTGGGTGGTAGTGGTGAGTTACTGTGGGAGGTGGTAGTTGTGGGAGTCATGGTGGTGGTCGTGGTGAGTTACTGTGGGAGGTGGTGACTGTGGGAGTCATGGTGGGTGGTAGTGGTGAGTTACTGTGGGAGGTGGTGACTGTGGGAGTCATGGTGGGTGGTAGTGGTGAGTTACTGTGGGAGGTGGTGGTTGTGGGAGTCATGGTGGGTGGTAGTGGTGAGTTACTGTGGGAGGTGGTGGTTGTGGGAGTCATGGTGGTGGTCGTGGTGAGTTACTGTGGGAGGTGGTGACTGTGGGAGTCATGGTGGGTGGTAGTGGTGAGTTACTGTGGGAGGTGGTGACTGTGGGAGTCATGGTTTGTAGTAGTGGTGAGTTACTGTGGGAGGTGGTGACTGTGGGAGTCATGGTGGGTGGTAGTGGTGAGTTACTGTGGGAGGTGGTGGTTGTGGGAGTCATGGGGGTGGTAGTGGTGAGTTACTGTGGGAGGTGGTAGTTGTGGAAGTCATGGTGGGTGGTAGTGGTGAGTTACTGTGGGAGGTGGAAGTTGTGGAAGTCATAGGGGGGGTAGTGGTGAGTTACTGTGGGAGGTGGTAGTTGTGGAAGTCATGATGGGTGGTCGTGGCGAGTTACTGTGGGAGATGGTCGTTGTGGAAGTCATGGTGGGTGGTAGTGGTGAGTTACTGTGGGAGATGGTCGTTGTGGAAGTCATGGTGGGGGGTAGTGGTGAGTTACTGTGGGAGATGGTCGTTGTGGGAGTCATGGTGGGTGGTAGTGGTGAGTTACTGTGGGAGTCATGGTGGGTGGTAGTGGTGAGTTACTGTGGGAGGTGGTTGTTGTGGGAGTCATGGTGGGGGGTAGTGGTTACTGTGGGAGTCATGGTGAGTTAAAATGGGTACTTACCTATCACTAACTACGTGGGAGCGAGCTCTAGCTCTCCATACCCCGCCTGCCAGCCTTGCTGTACCTGTTGCTTAAGAGCTTCACTATTCTAACAATCACTATCTTTGTCGAACCTTTCCTTAGAGTTGTGAATGAAGGTGACTTCCACAACTTCTCTTAGTGCATTCCACTTGTTGACCACAACCACTTGGGGTGGTCGGTAGAGCGACGGTAGAGCTTCATGCAGGTCTGCGTTCAATCCCCGTCCGTCCAAGTGGTTGGACACCATTCCTTTCCTCCGTCCCATCCCAAATCTTTATCCTGACCCCTTCCCAGTGAGGTCGGCCATACCATAGACGGTATGGCTTCGTGCTTTCTCCTGATAGTTTGCTTCACTTCCTTTCAAGTCAAGAATACATAACCATATATTGACAACCCTGACGAATTTTCAGCTCTGACACCTATGTTGACTTCAATGTTGCACAGGCAGGCAGTACTGCCAATGACCGAGATGCAGCTAAGTCGCGTAAATACAGAGATCTTGATCACAACTACAATTTTGTCCCCATTGCCTCAGAGACACTTGGTGCCTGGGGTAAAAGTGCAGCTAGTTTTTTGAAGGAGCTGGGTTGCAAGATAATTGAAACAACTAGAGACCCTAGAGCAGTCAATTTCCTCTTTCAGCGCCTTAGTGTGGCGATCCAGAGAGGAAATGCTCACAGCATCCATGGTTCCTGCCCGCCATCTGAGGAACTGGAGGAACTCTACAACCTGTGACAAGCAGCCTTGTACCCTGCATATAACCAATATTGTAATCCCTTTTGTGTAATGAAATTTTAAATAAAATAAAATGAAAAATGAAAAAAATTAGGGGTGGTATGAGAAGACAATATGTGAGTGTACGCAGGTGCTCCACAAGGCTTCCCGGGATCCTGCATATCGTTGTAACAGTAGAACTGTTAATATAGAAGACCGTAGATCTAACATTAAAGTTGGTGTTCACTAGAAGGGAGGATACACCCTTTGTAAAAATATGGAGTGAGTTGCTAGCTGACCTGACAGGCTAGGAAGGGTCATCCCCCTTCACCCCCAACCTGAGGGATTAGAGCTCATGTGTAGAAAACAGCAGCGCCACATGGACCCTGTGTCGAGTCATCAAACTAGGAGAATAATTCATTAAAGAAATAGTAGGAAGAATTAATCGTGTTTAAGTACTTATGTTAAACTTAACGACAATTGAGAATAAAGAATAAGCCTCGTATATTATCAAAGAAGCACGTGACTTCAGTAAGAATATGATATCTCGTTACTTGGAAAATATGTACCTACTAGCTTGCTTGTTAATTCACGTAAATTAGTGAAAAGCAAGTGCTACTGAATATTGTAATTCGCCTGGCTCAAGTATCCAGGTAATTTCCCAATTGTTTTGGAATAATAAGTCACCTTCAGTGTCGAGTAGAGGATTTTAGTTAGTAATCATCTTCGAAGATTAATTTGGCAACTAAGTCTAGGTAAGTCTCTCAGCTTGAGAGAACAAGCTAAGCTCAGTGTGGGTTGAGACATCCTGGGGGGGGGGGGGGGTTGAGACATCCTGGGGGGGGGGGGGTTGAGACATCCTGGGGGGGAGGTTGAGACATCCTGGGGGGGGGGGGTTGAGACATCCTGGGGGGGGGGAGGTTGAGACATCCTGGGGGGGAGGTTGAGACATCCTGGGGGGGGGGTTGAGACATCCTGGGGGGGGGGGTTGAGACATCCTGGGGGGGGAGGTTGAGACATCCTGGGGGGGAGGTTGAGACATCCTGGGGGGGGGGTTGAGACATCCTGGGGGGGGTTGAGACATCCTGGGGGGGGGGTTGAGACATCCTGGGGGGGGGGGGGGGTTGAGACATCCTGGGGGGGGGTTGAGACATCCTGGGGGGGGGGGGTTGAGACATCCTGGGGGGGGGGTTGAGACATCCTGGGGGGGGAGGTTGAGACATCCTGGGGGGGAGGTTGAGACATCCTGGGGGGGGGTTGAGACATCCTGGGGGGGGGGGGTTGAGACATCCTGGGGGGGAGGTTGAGACATCCTGGGGGGGGGAGGTTGAGACATCCTGGGGGGGGGGTTGAGACATCCTGGGGGGGGGGGGTTGAGACATCCTGGGGGGGGGTTGAGACATCCTGGGGGGGGGTTGAGACATCCTGGGGGGGGGTTGAGACATCCTGGGGGGGGGTTGAGACATCCTGGGGGGGGAGGTTGAGACATCCTGGGGGGGAGGTTGAGACATCCTGGGGGGGGGTTGAGACATCCTGGGGGGGGGGTTGAGACATCCTGGGGCGGAGGTTGAGACATCCTGGGGGGGGGGAGGTTGAGACATCCTGGGGGGGGGGGGTTGAGACATCCTGGGGGGGGGGGTTGAGACATCCTGGGGGGGAGGTTGAGACATCCTGGGGGGGGAGGTTGAGACATCCTGGGGGGGAGGTTGAGACATCCTGGGGGGGGTTTGAGACATCCTGGGGGGGGAGGTTGAGACATCCTGGGGGGGGGAGGTTGAGACATCCTGGGGGGAAGGTTGAGACATCCTGGGGGGGGAGGTTGAGACATCCTGGGGGGGGGTTGAGACATCCTGGGGGGGAGGTTGAGACATCCTGGGGGGGGGAGGTTGAGACATCCTGGGGGGGAGGTTGAGACATCCTGGGGGGAAGGTTGAGACATCCTGGGGGGGAGGTTGAGACATCCTGGGGGGGGAGGTTGAGACATCCTGGGGGGGAAGTTTGAGACATCTTGAGGAGGGTCAACACCTCCTCTCCAGAGGCAAGGCTTAACAACTGGCCTGGCTGTGGTATATAAGGTAAATGATCTGTTTCTGATGCAGGCGATGAGTCACAATAACGTGGCTGAAGTATGTTGACCAGACCACACACTAGAAATTGAAGGGACGACGACGTTTCGGTCCGTCCTGGACCATTCTCAAGTCGAAACGTCGTCGTCCCTTCAATTTCTAGTGTGTGGTCTGGTCAACATACTGTTTCTGATGTAAGGACAGTTGTTGAATCCACATTATTTGTTGCTGCCAATTCCCATTTGCCTCAATTTGGAATATATTCAGTTTAGGATGTGTTCAGATAGGGCGTGTTTAATTTTATTTTCATTGATAATCTTTATTTAATAAATCTTGTTTAGAATTGATGGTGTTTAGTGGAATTTCCGCCAACGCTTTTTTTATATTCTGTTGTTGGTCTCAAGACCCCATGGCTTTGGACTAGACACTCTCTGCAAGCCGGCAAGCATTTATTTAATATCGCATATAATCCCTTTGCATTTTGATTTAATCCACACTTAACGAAAATCTTATCCCTCCTTTTCGGATAACTGGGGATCCATTTTCGGGGATTATGCCTAATTGACGGTATCCTGCTTCACCGTCAATTGGGGGAATTATCCAGTGGGTGAAAATAGCAGGTGGTGGCGGCGTCTCAGAGGTTTTGCAGTGTAGCATAGAAGGGTACAGTGTCCTCAGGTCGTGATATCTAAATGATCGAACGTTTTAGATCTCGAGGAGTTGAACTGAAGGTTACTCAGCAGAACTCTGGTCTGTAGGTTTACTTAATAACGACCAGCATTTAATGGCTGGCCCCCATTACAATGGTGGCAGCGGTGGGATGTTAAATATTATATATATATATATATATATATATATATATATATATATATATATATATATATATACACACACACACTAGCTGTACCCGGTCACAGTAACCTTCCCCTGTCTCCCAGTCCTCCTCCATATTCCCCCCTCCCCTATCCCCTCATTCTCCCAACCATTCCCCACTTTCCCGTCTCTTTGTCCTCCCCACTATTCCCTCCTTTCCCCTTATCCCTTTGTCCTCTGGACCATCCCCCACTCCCCCGTTCCCTCGTCCTCCCAACAATTCAACCCTCCCCCGTCCCCTCATCGTCCCCAACACCCCCTTCCCCTCGTCCTCCTCACCATTCCCCCCTCCCTTGTCCGAAGCATTCCCAAATGATCTGATGTTCCCATCAGAAAATTGGGAACATCAAATGATCTGATGTTCTCATCACTGAAATATAAGAAAAACATTTAAAAAACGAAATGGAAAACAATGAAAAATAAAAAAAATAAACTATACTCACGAAATTAACAATTTCGTAAACAACACAGCTCAATTCCAACATAATGTCACACAAAATAATTAAATCAAAATGAAAATAAATCGAAATAAATGAAAATTCAATTTACCAATGAAATCGGAAACATTGAAATGAAATCATAACGTATTTAGCATAGCGTATGTTGCTCTTACGTGCAACAGATGGTGCTGTTTAAAAAAAAATGTTTTTACCTGTCACATGTGTGGCATCTATACTTATACTCACGAAATGAACGTTATGGTAAACAACACAGCTAAATTCCAAAGCAATGTCACACAAAATAATTAAATCAAAATTAAAATAAATCAAATTCTATAAAAATTCAATTTGTCAATGCAATCGGAAATATTGAAATGGAATCTTAACATATTTTTTAGGTATATAAAAACACGCACATATTTGAATGGAATGTTGTGTCAAAATTTCAATGCAATCGGTGAAGAACTTTCGGAGATTATCGATTTTAGTATTCAGAGAAGACCTTGATATATATATATATATATATATATATATATATATATATATATATATATATATATATATATATATATATATATATATATATATGTTTCATTGAATATGACCGCATATTCTGTATTTATTATTTTCTGGTTTAGGGCTTCTATCCCTCTAACTATTTTCTTAGCATCAGGGCTTAATTGAAATAGGAGTTCTCCAAAACTCATTTTCGTACTTTTAAGGTGAAGAAAAGAAGTGATTTACTATAGAGTGTATTACACTTATTTGTATAATTTGCACGACGTTTCGAACCTCCATGGTTCATTCTCAAGTGAACAGATCTTACAATACTAGTTGATTTTATACCCGCATTAGGTCAGGTGATAATACAATGAAGGTGAAAACATGGGGGGGATACATAAGGGATAAACATAGGGGCTGCAGAAGGCTTATTGGCCCATACGAGGCATCTCCTATCCAAACACAAAGATTAATCCAGTGTAATTGGCCTGTTATGTTGGACATTGTCTTCTGTGTTGGCATTGATATGTTCTTGTCTTGTCCTTACTCTCATGGTGGGTAGAGTAAATAGTTCCGTGATTTGGGTGTTCATGGTAGGTCGCTCTATTCTTATGTGAATTGCCTCAAGAATTTGTAATCTTCTTGAATCTTGGGTTTTGTCTATTATGCAAGTATTCTTGTTCAACATTTCTCTTGTTAGAGTAATGTCATGGGCTTGTCTCATGTGATTCCTAGGGGCACCAGATTGAAGATGGCATGTCAAACGCCTCGTCAGCTTGGTCGACGTCATACCTATGTACTTACATTGAAGGTTACATCCTTCGTGGGGGCAAGTGTACATGTATACAACGCTTGACTGCTGTAGAGGGTTCTCCGTCGGCTTCGGGCTGTTTTTGATAAGGAGTTCGGAAGTCTTCTTGGTTTTGTAGAATATTATCAGGTTTATGTTTTGGTTAGGAGTAGTGCTTTTTACTCCTTTACGGATTATTTCTTTCATTATTCTTTCCTCTTTTATATGTTCACTGTGCATGGTTGATTTGTAATATAATTTTATTGGGGGTGTTGTGGTTTCTGTTCTAGGTTCTGAATTATACCAACGGTCCAAGTGTCTTCTTATAGCAGCGTTTATTTCCGCGTTGCTATATCCGTTGTTCACCAATACCTGAGTTACTCTTTCAAACTCTCTACTCACGTTGCTCCATTCAGAGCAGTGGGTAAGCGCTCGACGAATATAAGCATTGAGAACACTGGCTTTGTATCTTTGGGGGCACTCACTTCTACCGTTCAGGCATAATCCTATGTTGGTGGGCTTGGTATATACGTTGGTGCTTAAAGAGGTTCCTGTTTTTGTTATTAGTACATCCAAGAATGGCAGACTGTTATTTTCACTATTTTCATGTGTAAATCGGAGTACTGACTCTCTCTCTAGGTGTCTTTTTAGGTCAATTAGTTCATCTGAGTCTTTTACTATTACGAATATGTCATCTACATAACGGCAGTATACAGTTGGTTTTTGTCTGCTACTGAAGACCCTATCTTCGATGGTTCCCATATAAAAATTAGCAAATAAAACTCGTAAGGGGGAGCCCATTGCTACTCCGTCTATTTGTAAATACATGTCTCCTTGTGGACTGATGAAAGGGGCTTCCTGTGTACATGCTTCGAGAAGACTTTTCAAGTGTGGCTCAGGTATGTCTAATTTGGGGGTGCTCTCGTCTCTGTATACTCTGTCCAGTATCATTCCTATGGTTGTGTCGACTGGGACGTTGGTAAAAAGGGATTCAACGTCCAAAGAAGCGATGATTCCATCGGGCTGGGTAGATTTGATCAATTCTAGGAAATCTGCTGATGATTGTAGACTAAACTTACTTGGAGTGTATGGAGTTAGGAGTTCATTGAGTTTCTTTGCCAGGTGATAAGTTGGGGTTGGTATTTGGCTGATTATAGGGCGTAGTGGGTTACCTGGTTTATGCGTCTTAACATTGCCGTAGGCATATCCTAAGCCATAGTCGCCTTGAAGTTTATTGAAATGCACACTACCTTTCTTTGCGTTGATTGCTGTAATTGTTTTGTTTACTTTCCGCTTAAGGTCTTCTACGGGGTTCCTCGTGATTCGTTGAAATTTGGAGTCGTCACTTAGGATGTCGCTAATTTTGTTCATGTATTCATGGGTAGGAATCAATACATATGCTGCTGTTTTGTCGGCTTTTCTTATTGTTACGTCTTTCAGATTTTTTAGTTGTTTCGCTGCTTCTTTGAGTCGTGGGGTTAAGATTGTAGATGAATATGTTCCTCGTTTTTTCCCTGCTTCTGCAAGTAGTTCAGCTTGAAGTGTGTCAGTGGTGATGACTTTTTTGTTGTCTTCTAGCTTATGGATATTGTCCAGAAGCATTTCGATTTCCAGGCGTTTTTGATGCATCTTTGGTTTAGATAAGAATTGACAATTTAGACCAAGATTTAAGAGGTCTCGTTGGTCCTGGGTAAGATCATAAGAAGTCAGGTTAAAGTAGCCATCTTTAGGACGAGGGATTTTTAGCTGTCCACCGTTTAGGGATGTTAACTTACGGAGTGTCTTTGTTTCTACAAGAGTTTTATGTTGTTGTTTCAGGTTAAATAGTTCACTGTTGATGGTTTGCTTGAGTTGGATAGGGATGTCGTACTGGGTCCATTTGTTTAACAGATGCTCCGCCTGCTCTATAAAGGTTTGGAGGGCTTCCTTCTTCTTGTTTAGTTGATGCCGAATGAGCTCTTGCCTATACCTATAGGTAAACTCTGTATTGCGGACTGCTGGGTCATGTGGGTTTATATTGGTGTATACTGGCAGCAGGTTTTCTTTCAAACATGTTTCATTGAATATGACCGCATATTCTGTATTTATTATTTTCTGGTTTAGGGCTTCTATCCCTCTAACTATTTTCTTAGCATCAGGGCTTAATTGAAATAGGAGTTCTCCAAAACTCATTTTCGTACTTTTAAGGTGAAGAAAAGAAGTGATTTACTATAGAGTGTATTACACTTATTTGTATAATTTGCACGACGTTTCGAACCTCCATGGTTCATTCTCAAGTGAACAGATCTTACAATACTAGTTGATTTTATACCCGCATTAGGTCAGGTGATAATACAATGAAGGTGAAAACATGGGGGGGATACATAAGGGATAAACATAGGGGCTGCAGAAGGTTTATTGGCCCATACGAGGCATCTCCTATCCAAACACAAAGATTAATCCAGTGTAATTGGCCTGTTATGTTGGACATTGTCTTCTGTGTTGGCATTGATATGTTCTTGTCTTGTCCTTACTCTCATGGTGGGTAGAGTAAATAGTTCCGTGATTTGGGTGTTCATGGTAGGTCGTTCTATTCTTATGTGAATTGCCTCAAGAATTTGTAATCTTCTTGAATCTTGGGTTTTGTCTATTATGCAAGTATTCTTGTTCAACATTTCTCTTGTTAGAGTAATGTCATGGGCTTGTCTCATGTGATTCCTAGGGGCACCAGATGGATTAATCTTTGTGTTTGGATAGGAGATGCCTCGTATGGGCCAATAAGCCTTCTGCAGCCCCTATGTTTATCCCTTATGTATCCCCCTATGTTTTCACCTTCATTGTATTATCACCTGACCTAATGCGGGTATAAAATCAACTAGTATTGTAAGATCTGTTCACTTGAGAATGAACCATGGAGGTTCGAAACGTCGTGCAAATTATACAAATAAGTGTAATACTCTCTATAGTAAATCACTTCTTTTCTTCACCTTAAAAGTACGAAAATGAGTTTTGGAGAACTCCTATTTCAATTAAGCCCTGATGCTAAGAAAATAGTTAGAGGGATAGAAGCCCTAAACCAGAAAATAATAAATACAGAATATGCGGTCATATTCAATGAAACATGTTTGAAAGAAAACCTGCTGCCAGTATACACCAATATAAACCCACATGACCCAGCAGTACGCAATACAGAGTTTACCTATAGGTATAGGCAAGAGCTCATTCGGCATCAACTAAACAAGAAGAAGGAAGCCCTCCAAACCTTTATAGAGCAGGCGGAGCATCTGTTAAACAAATGGATCCAGTACGACATCCCTATCCAACTCAAGCAAACCATCAACAGTGAACTATTTAACCTGAAACAACAACATAAAACTCTTGTAGAAACAAAGACACTCCGTAAGTTAACATCCCTAAACGGTGGACAGCTAAAAATCCCTCGTCCTAAAGATGGCTACTTTAACCTGACTTCTTATGATCTTACCCAGGACCAACGAGACCTCTTAAATCTTGGTCTAAATTGTCAATTCTTATCTAAACCAAAGATGCATCAAAAACGCCTGGAAATCGAAATGCTTCTGGACAATATCCATAAGCTAGAAGACAACAAAAAAGTCATCACCACTGACACACTTCAAGCTGAACTACTTGCAGAAGCAGGGAAAAAACGAGGAACATATTCATCTACAATCTTAACCCCACGACTCAAAGAAGCAGCGAAACAACTAAAAAATCTGAAAGACGTAACAATAAGAAAAGCCGACAAAACAGCAGCATATGTATTGATTCCTACCCATGAATACATGAACAAAATTAGCGACATCCTAAGTGACGACTCCAAATTTCAACGAATCACGAGGAACCCCGTAGAAGACCTTAAGCGGAAAGTAAACAAAACAATTACAGCAATCAACGCAAAGAAAGGTAGTGTGCATTTCAATAAACTTCAAGGCGACTATGGCTTAGGATATGCCTACGGCAATGTTAAGACGCATAAACCAGGTAACCCACTACGCCCTATAATCAGCCAAATACCAACCCCAACTTATCACCTGGCAAAGAAACTCAATGAACTCCTAACTCCATACACTCCAAGTAAGTTTAGTCTACAATCATCAGCAGATTTCCTAGAATTGATCAAATCTACCCAGCCCGATGGAATCATCGCTTCTTTGGACGTTGAATCCCTTTTTACCAACGTCCCAGTCGACACAACCATAGGAATGATACTGGACAGAGTATACAGAGACGAGAGCACCCCCAAATTAGACATACCTGAGCCACACTTGAAAAGTCTTCTCGAAGCATGTACAAAGGAAGCCCCTTTCATCAGTCCACAAGGAGACATGTATTTACAAATAGACGGAGTAGCAATGGGCTCCCCCTTACGAGTTTTATTTGCTAATTTTTATATGGGAACCATCGAAGATAGGGTCTTCAGTAGCAGACAAAAACCAACTGTATACTGCCGTTATGTAGATGACATATTCGTAATAGTAAAAGACTCAGATGAACTAATTGACCTAAAAAGACACCTAGAGAGAGAGTCAGTACTCCGATTTACACATGAAAATAGTGAAAATAACAGTCTGCCATTCTTGGATGTACTAATAACAAAAACAGGAACCTCTTTAAGCACCAACGTATATACCAAGCCCACCAACATAGGATTATGCCTGAACGGTAGAAGTGAGTGCCCCCAAAGATACAAAGCCAGTGTTCTCAATGCTTATATTCGTCGAGCGCTTACCCACTGCTCTGAATGGAGCAACGTGAGTAGAGAGTTTGAAAGAGTAACTCAGGTATTGGTGAACAACGGATATAGCAACGCGGAAATAAACGCTGCTATAAGAAGACACTTGGACCGTTGGTATAATTCAGAACCTAGAACAGAAACCACAACACCCCCAATAAAATTATATTACAAATCAACCATGCACAGTGAACATATAAAAGAGGAAAGAATAATGAAAGAAATAATCCGTAAAGGAGTAAAAAGCACTACTCCTAACCAAAACATAAACCTGATAATATTCTACAAAACCAAGAAGACTTCCGAACTCCTTATCAAAAACAGCCCGAAGCCGACGGAGAACCCTCTACAGCAGTCAAGCGTTGTATACATGTACACTTGCCCCCACGAAGGATGTAACCTTCAATGTAAGTACATAGGTATGACGTCGACCAAGCTGACGAGGCGTTTGACATGCCATTTTCAATCTGGTGCCCCTAGGAATCACATGAGACAAGCCCATGACATTACTCTAACAAGAGAAATGTTGAACAAGAATACTTGCATAATAGACAAAACCCAAGATTCAAGATTACAAATTCTTGAGGCAATTCACATAAGAATAGAGCGACCTACCATGAACACCCAAATCACGGAACTATTTACTCTACCCACCATGAGAGTAAGGACAAGACAAGAACATATCAATGCCAACACAGAAGACAATGTCCAACATAACAGGCCAATTACACTGGATTAATCTTTGTGTTTGGATAGGAGATGCCTCGTATGGGCCAATAAGCCTTCTGCAGCCCCTATGTTTATCCCTTATGTATCCCCCCATGTTTTCACCTTCATTGTATTATCACCTGACCTAATGCGGGTATAAAATCAACTAGTATTGTAAGATCTGTTCACTTGAGAATGAACCATGGAGGTTCGAAACGTCGTGCAAATTATACAAATAAGTGTAATACACTCTATAGTAAATCACTTCTTTTCTTCACCTTAAAAGTACGAAAATGAGTTTTGGAGAACTCCTATTTCAATTAAGCCCTGATGCTAAGAAAATAGTTAGAGGGATAGAAGCCCTAAACCAGAAAATAATAAATACAGAATATGCGGTCATATTCAATGAAACATGTTTGAAAGAAAACCTGCTGCCAGTATACACCAATATATATATATATATATATATATATATATATATATATATATATATATATATATATATATATATATATATATATGTATATATATATATATATATATATATATATATATATATATATATATATATATATATATATATATATATATATATATGTATATATATATATGTCGTACCTAGTAGCCAGAACGCACTTCTCTACCTACTGTGCAAGGCCCGATTTACCTAATAAGCCAAGTGTTCATGAATTAATTGTTTTTCGACTACCTAACCTAACCTAACTTTTTCGGCTACCTAACCTAACCTAACCTATAAAGATAGGTTAGGTTAGGTAGGGTTGGTTAGGTTCGATCATATATCTACGGTAATTTTAACTCTAATAAAAAAAATTGACCTTATACATAATGAAATGGGTAGCTTTATTATTTCATAAGAAAAAAATTAGAGAAAATATATTAATTCAGGAAAACTTGGCTTATTAGGCAAATCGGGCCTTGCATAGTAGGCTGAGAAGTGCATTCTGGCTACTAGGTACGACATATATATATATATATATATATATATATATATATATATATATATATATATATATATATATATATATATATATATATATATATATATATATATATATATATATATGATATCTATTTATCAAAGGGGTGACGCCGAGGAAAATAAGACTCGCGTCCCTACCAAAAATAATTGGTATATATAGTATATATATATATATATATATATATATATATATATATATATATATATATATATATATATATATATATATATATATATATATCTCAACAGCAGAACCGAAGCATCCAAAATCAGAGGAACAGTCAGCAAGAAAACAGAAAAAGGCAACACAATAGGAGCAATCAGAGTCATCACCAGCGAAGACACAGTTGCCACCAGCGATGCCGATACAGCACAAGCTCTGAGAGTCAAACAGCAACAGGTAATCCGAGAGAGAACTCTATCAACATTAGAGGCCCGAGACTGTTCAACACGCTTCCACTACACATAAGGGGCATAATTGGCCGACCCCTCACAGTGTTCAAGAGAGAACTGGATAAGCACCTCCAAAGGATACCTGATCAACCAGGCTGTGATTCATACGTCAGGCTGCGAGCAGCCGCGTCCAACAGCCTGGTTGATCAGTCCAGCAACCAGGAGGCCTGGTCGACAACCGGGCCGCGGGGACGCAAAGCCCCGGAAACACTCCAAGGTAACCCATCCAGAGTTCCTCGTGATGACAGTGTTCCACTAGTCAATGTCACCAGAGCAGAACCCCTGTGTGTGCTCGAATCCATGGTGCATAAAGCAGCATTACCCTTCCCACCAGGATCAGCAGGTGGGTTCACAGGACTAAGACCCAACCACATCAAACAAATGCTCAACCCTGCACTGGGAGACATTGCACAAGGCCTCCTGGTGGAACTAACTATATTCTCCAACACATGTCTAGCTGGCATCATACCAGAGACCATACGACCTCTCTTTTTTGGCGCTACTCTCTGTGCCCTGAGGAAAAAAGAGGGAGGAATCAGACCGATAGCTGTGGGCAGTTCACTCCGGCGCCTCGTCGCTAAGGCTGCTGCTAGAACAGTTAACTAGGCAGCAGCCGACATGCTGAAGCCAAAACAGCTTGGGTTTGGCATTCCCCAAGGGTGTGAGGCAGCGGCTCATGCAGCTAGAGCCTACATTGCCAACATTACAAATGAAAAAAAACCCTGATAAAGCTGGACTTCGAAAATGCTTTCAATCTGGATAGAAGGGATGCAGTACTCAGTGTAGTTCATCGCCTTTTTCCTTCCCTCTTCCCGTTTGTAAACTCATGCTACAGCAAGAATCTAACTCTGCTTTTTGGGGAACATGAAATTGAATCACAAGAAGGTGTCCAACAAGGTGACCCCCTTGCTCCTTTTCTGTTCTGCCTAGTTATCAAGGAAGTCACCGATAACCTGTCCAATGAGTTCAACATTTGGTTTTTGGACGATGATACTCTAGCCGGCTCCCCAGCCTCACTCTTGGACGACATAAGAATAATTCAGGAGCCAGGAGCAAGCCTAGGCCTCACCCTGAACCCTTCCAAGTGCGAAATAACCTCCACCAACCAGCACATAATAGAGCAAATAAAGGTTGTTTTACCTGATATTAATACAACCAACCCTGAGGACAGCACTCTCCTAGGTGCTCCTCTCGGAAGGAATGCCATCGACGAGGTCCTTGGTAAGAAGATCACTGACCTGAAGAGGATGAACGAGAGGATTGAAGACATCGATGCTCATGATGCACTTTACCTCATCACCAGATGCTTGGCCCTCCCCAGGCTGATCTACTTTCTTAGATGTTCGCCATCTTTCAATAATATTAAATTAGAAGAGTTCGACAGCATGCTGAAATCAATGCTAGAAAAGGCTCTCAACCTTTCTCTCAGCGACTCACAATGGAAACAGGCCTCCCTTCCTGTCAGACTCGGGGGCCCTCGGCGTGCGCACAGCAACACAAATTGCTGTACCAGTGTTCCTGTCCTCTTCAGTGGCGTCTGACAGCCTGGTAAAGGAAATCTTACCTGAGTACCTAGTTCAACAGGCAGGGGTACATGATCCCAGGTTCACAGACTGCACAACCAAATGGGTCTCTCTCGTAGGACCAGCACCCCAACCACTGCTTTCTGAAGCCCATAAGCAATCCAGCTGGGATCACCTCATTGCCGATCAAGAAGCTGCAACATTGTTAGAACCTGCGACAACACCACATGACACTACCCGACTTAGAGCTGTAGCAGCTCCCCATGCAGGCGACTTCCTATTAGCAACCCCCAATGTCAGCAACCGGCACCCGTCTCACACCGCAGGCCCTCCGAATTGCCGTGGCTCTCCGCCTCGCTGCCCCAATCCACACCGAATAGAGGTGTATTTGCGGTGAGGCAGAGACCGACAGATACGGACGGCATGGCCTTGTTTGCCAAAGGACAGGAGGATGGCATGCAAGACACGGCGAGGTCAATGACACTATTAAGAGAAGCCTTATCACAGCTGGTTGTCCAGCAGAGAGCCCCATTACCTAATGCCCCGCAACTCTGATGAGCCTGTCGGTCGCCCAGACGGAATCACGGTGAACCCCTGGAAGAATGGTAGACAGTTGGTGTGGGACTACACTTGCGTTTCAACTTTAGCCAACACCTATGTTGACTTCAGTGCGGCACAGGCAGGAGGTGCTGCCAATCACCGGGACATCTGGCGACAGTTGCCAGAGGTAACGGTGGAGACAGTTGCCAGAGGTGACGGTGAAGACAGTTGCCAGAGGTGACGGTGGAGGCAGTTGCCAGAGCTGACGGTGACAACAGTTGCCAGAGGTAACGGTGGAGACAGTTGCCAGAGGTGACGGTGGAGATAGTTGCCAGAGGTGACGGTGGAGGCAGTTGCCAGAGGTGACGGTGGAGACAGTTGCCAGAGGTGACGGTGGAGACAGTTGCCAGAGGTGACGGTGGAGGCAGTTGCCAGAGCTGACGGTGACAACAGTTGCCAGAGGAAACGGTGGAGACAGTTGCCAGAGGTGACGGTGGAGACAGTTGCCAGAGGTGACGGTGGAGGCAGTTGCCAGAGGTGACGGCGGAGACAGTTGCCAGAGGTGACGGTGGAAACAGTTGCCAGAGGTGACGGTGGAGACAGTTGCCACAATTGACAGCACTAAGGTAATTGCCTGTGGTGATCAGAGACGCCCAGGAGGAAGTGGGAGCAACAATTCACAGTATTGTGTTTGTTAATAATACAAAGTATTAGTTTGAATTCCTTAGCGACAAGTTGTGGGTGATGACTTCTGAGTTATGATGAGGTGTCCCTAGCCTAGTGTGTAGGGGAAACGAGAAGTCCAGAAAGTCTTCTTATGAATGGATGAAATAAGGATCAGTTTATGAGTAAATTGTACGGGCGCCGCTGCAGGTATAAATGAATCAACTGGAGAATGCAAGGAAATGTTTGGAATAGGCAAGTATACATAGGTAAGAACACAGTGAACGGGTCATCCACGTCCCAGCTTTCATCCTCTGTCACCCGCATTCCCCGGCACCCCACGGCGCTGCCACTCACCCGTCAGGTCCTACTGGTACCTCTCTCGGTACTCAGCTCCGGTACACCCCCAGTACACCCTCACCTCGCGGCCCTAACCCCTTCCCCGGTCCCTACACCCCCGGTCTCCCCCCCCCCCCCCCCACCACGCTCTCCGAAATAGTTAGCAATTTTGTAATTACCGCAACAAACGCTAATTGGAGAGCAAAGAGGCAACATGGAGGCGTACGACCAGACACATCACTAACCTTCATGGTTAAACAGCGGTGTTGGAAGATCTGTAGAACGTCTTGGTAAGATTAATAAGACGTGGAACAGAAATACAAGAAGAACAAGTAAATGTCTAGAGAAAGATTTAATTTGTCTGACGTTGAAGCAGTATGTTGGTCGGTATGTGGCGCGGTTGACGCTATGCTGAACTTGAAAGTGCATAAAGATGAAGTAGTCTTAGTCCAGCAACCAGGAGGCCTGGTCGACGACCGGGCCGCGGGGACACTAAGCCCCGGAAGCACCTCAAGGTAAGTCTTCATGCTTGATAGAAATTACTAATTATACGGAAAGAGTGACTTAGTGTAAAGATTTATAAGACATGAAACATAAAAGATAATAATAATAAGTCTTAATAGATTTCTTACGACATAAAACGGTAATGATATGATATAGGAAGATTAACTTAGTAAAAAAAAGATTATCTTGCTGAAAATGACGGTGAAAGATTTTTTGTTTTAGAGTAAACACAAAATAATATCTTAGTTAAGACACAGAGGCTGTGGGCACTAAGGTGGGGCTGGCTGTGGGCACTAAGGTGGGGCTGGTTGTGGGCACTAAGGTGGGGCTGGTTGTGGGCACTAAGGTGGGGCTGGCTGTGGGCACTAAGGTGGGGCTGGCTGTGGGCACTAAGGTGGGGCTGGCTGTGAGCACTAAGGTGGGGCTGGTTGTGGGCACTAAGGTGGGGCTGGTTGTGGGCACTAAGGTGGGACTGACTGTGGGCACTAAGGTGGGGCTGGCTGTGAGCACTAAGGTGGGGCTGGCTGTGGGCACTAAGGTGGGGCTGGCTGTGGGCACTAAGGTGGGGCTGGCTGTGGGCACTAAGGTGGGGCTGGCTGTGGGCACTAAGGTGGGGCTGGCTGTGAGCACTAAGGTGGGGCTGGTTGTGGGCACTAAGGTGGGGCTGGTTGTGGGCACTAAGGTGGGACTGACTGTGGGCACTAAGGTGGGGCTGGTTGTGAGCACTAAGGTGGGACTGACTGTGGGCACTAAGGTGGGACTGGTTGTGGGCACTAAGGTGGGGCTGACTGTGGGCACTAAGGTGGGACTGACTGTGGGCACTAAGGTGGGGCTGGCTGTGAGCACTAAGGTGGGGCTGGTTATGGGCACTAAGGTGGGGCTGGCTGTGGGCACTAAGGTGGGGCTGACTGTGGGCACTAAGGTGGGGCTGACTGTGGGCACTAAGGTGGGGCTGGCTGTCAGCACTAAGGTGGGGCTGGCTGTGGGCACTAAGGTGGGGCTGGTTGTGAGCACTAAGGTGGGACTGACTGTGGGCACTAAGGTGGGACTGACTGTGGGCACTAAGGTGGGGCTGGTTGTGGGCACTAAGGTGGGGCTGGCTGTGAGCACTAAGGTGGGGCTGACTGTGGGCACTAAGGTGGGACTGACTGTGGGCACTAAGGTGGGGCTGGCTGTGAGCACTAAGGTGGGGCTGGTTGTGGGCACTAAGGTGGGGCTGGCTGTCAGCACTAAGGTGGGGCTGGCTGTCAGCACTAAGGTGGGGCTGGCTGTTAGCACTAAGGTGGGGCTGACTGTGGGCACTAAGGTGGGGCTGACTGTCAGCACTAAGGTGGGGCTGACTGTGGGCACTAAGGTGGGGCTGGTTGTCAGCACTAAGGTGGGACTGACTGTGGGCACTAAGGTGGGGCTGACTGTGGGCACTAAGGTGGGGCTGACTGTGAGCACTAAGGTGGGACTGACTGTGGGCACTAAGGTGGGACTGGTTGTCCGCACTAAGGTGGGGCTGACTGTGGGCACTAAGGTGGGACTGGTTGTCAGCACGAAGGTGGGACTGGTTGTCAGCACTAAGGTGGGGCTTACTGTGAGCACTAAGGTGGGGCTGACTGTGAGCACTAAGGTTGGGCTGACTGTGGGCACTAAGGTGGGGCTGGCTGTCAGCACTAAGGTGGGGCTGGCTGTGGACACTCAGGTGGGGCTGGTTGTGGGCACTAAGGTGGGGCTGGCTGTGGGCACTAAGGTGGGACTGGCTGTGGGCACTAAGGTGGGTGTTACGACCCTGGGTTCTCCAGTGGAAACCAGAGGTCAAAATTGAGCTATTAAACTTTCTGGTAGTACAGTTGAGTGCATCTCTAGCGGCAATTGTTTGTATCTTCCCTGCCAGACGTAAGACTATTATTGTTTCTCAAAGAGCATTTAAAGACTGAGCTGGGGGTTGATTATTAAATAATAACATAGGCACCAACTTTGCTTACTAATACTTTCTAATCATTTGTAAAGTAACAATACGTTGCATAGGGGAAGATCTTTAATGTGCTTAGCTGCACGATCAATTAGGCTCCTTCCGGCACCACGACATGGGAGGCCTAGCTGGTCGCTAGGAGGTTCTTCTCTGGCTGGCGTTCGTGCGGACGAGACCTACTCTGTGGCTGCACCCCTAATCTCCTCCCTTCTCCTCCTACTTATTTCCCTTACCCTAAGTTCCTGTACCATTAAGTATTGTATGATTTCTAAGTGTACCTACTCTGGTAGTAACGATTGGTGAGACCTGGGGGTAGTAGTTGCCAGTGTTTTGGGTAACCCTAAGTGTTGTGTTTTGTATTAGGGTACCACGTGGGGTCTCACTACCCTAAGCTGCATCCAGCTTCAGTGCTTATCCAGTAGTACTTTACCCTAGCTTGTTATTAGTGTAAACCTTGTATCCTGCCTATGTGGACCAAGGCTTTTAACGTAAGATAGTGTGGTAAAGTTATTATTATTATTGTTATTGGTGTGAGTGTATATGGGGGGTTGTTAAGGGGTTAATAAATAAGTACATGAATTACAGAGTATCCCTTCTTCCTGTGTGGGAGTGCATTGATCAACCCTTAGACTAACATATATGGTCTAGTAGCAAGTTATTACTACTGTGGATAGTTTATTTTGGGGGCCGGGCCTTTTAGCTCTCCCATATTTGATACTCTTGTCTTCTAACTACCCTTACCCCTTAATAGTACCAGTACCCCATAGAAGCCCCACTCACATATATTTATAACAAGTGGTTGGCCAGTCCGGGAGGAACATTATAAGTGTAAAAAATTAGATTCTTGAGTGCTAAAATTAACATTTTTTGTTTTCCGCAGAACGGTTGTGTGCTAGCCTAGGGTCCAGCTCATCTAGCAAAGGACATTCTTGCACTGACTGGACACCCAGCTGGATCCCTTCACGATTAAGGTTAGTGTGGCCTTGTGTTAGGGGCCGTGCAAATTTTTGTTTTTTTCCAATTTTTATTTTTTAATTTTTTCTTTGGCTGGGAGCTAAAATTATTAGTGATGTCATCTGAAATGCAGAGACTGGCAATGGAGCCTTCAGTGGTAGAGATAAAGAAACTTAAAAAGTCTAATTTAGTATTGTTAGGCAAGGAATTTGGCCTAGAATTAAATGACGCGGATAAAAAGTGGACTTTGGTGAATGAAATATTACAACATTGTATTGATGAAGAACTATTGGCAAGTGATACACCTTTATGCCAGCCTAGCCAAGCAGAAAGTGCAGCTCATAAGGATAGAGAATTAGCTCTAGAGTTAGCAAGAATAAAATTAGAGGAGCAAAGACTCAAAACCGAGGAGGCTAGAATTAGAGCGAATGCCACTGGACCTCCACCTGCCGGGGATTCAAACCCCAGGCATTATGAGAAAAAGCATAATTTGCCTGAATTTTCCGAGTCAGACCCTGAAAGGTTTTTCAACCATTTTCAGAGATTGGCCATGTCCATGAACTGGCCAAAGGAAGAGTGGGTGAAAATCCTACAGGGAAGACTTAGGGGTAAAGCACAAGATATTTTTATAAACATGCCTGACGACGAGTGTTTCGAATATGATAAAGTCAGGGAATGTATTTTGCGGGCATATGAAATTACTCCTGAAGCTCACCGCCAAGTTTATCGTAACCTTAGGCCTATTCACAACCAACCGCTCACTGAATTTGTGAATGATCAAATTCGATTGTTTGATAGATGGATTCGCTCTGCGAAAGCCGAAACATACGAGGCTCTCAGGAACTTAATTTTAATGGAGCATTTTATAGATATTATGCCAGAGAATGTTTCACAGTACATTAGAGGAAGGGTAGAAGTAAATTCTAAAATAGGGGATTTGGCCAAGTTGGCAGAAAACTACCAATTGGCGGGCAAAAGGCCCAATAAAAATAATTATACCCCACAGAGTAGCAAAACTTATACCCACAGCCAGTCCAGACCAGCTCATTCTAACCCTTTAACTAATGCACCTTCTGTTTCAGACATAACTAACCCTGTTAAAGTGTCTAGCCCCACGGCACCTAAGGGTGAACCGAAGGGTAATTCTGTTAGTAATGTCTCTTCTCCCCGACGTTTTTGTGGTCACTGTAATCGTTCAAACCACAATATTAGCCGTTGTTGGCAACTGTACCCGGAAAAAAGACCCAATGCTCTAGTTGTGACACAGGGCTTGAGGCCTTCAGAAGGGTTAGGGAGTAAGACCTCCAACCCACAGTGGTTGGACTTGCTTACCCCATTCTTATCGAAAGGGAGACTACTTTTGTCTGAGGGTTCTTCCTGGAAGGACGTGGTGATCTTCCGAGACACCGGTGCCATCCAGACTTTAATTTTAGAGAGTGCGTTGCAAGGTGCCAACACTCTCGACACTGGAGAGGTGGTACTGGTCGAGGGTGTCACTAGTGATACTCGAGCAGTACCCCTCCATAAGGTTACCCTGGAATCTGATTTCCACAAGGGTGTTTGTACAGTCGGAGTCACTTCATACCTACCTTTCCCTAATGTTGATGTAATAGTTGGTAATGATTTAGCAGGGGATAAGGTAGGGGACTCCAGACTGTCTATTATGTTGCCTACCCCTAAGGTTTGCCTGGATCCACCCGCCGCAGAGGATAATGTTGTGTACCCTGCGTACGCGGTGACCAGGTCTATGGGACTTAAATGTAAGGGCAGCCCTGTGCTTGCCAAGGTGGTAAATCCCGAGGACACAAGGAACTTTCCGAGTGGTGAAAACCAAGTGGACCTCGCGGACACATTCATGGCCCGACTCGATGACGTGGCCGAGGACATTGTGGAGAGCCTGCCACCGCCATCTACCGAGAGTAGTGGGGAGGTGGAGGAGAACACTGTTGAGCCTCGGCCAATGGCATCTGACCAAGGCCTAGATGCCTCCTTGAGTGAGTTACAGAAAGCTGACCCCACTCTTGCAGATTGTCATGAGACAGCTGTCTCTATGGAGGAAATTGTAGACGCAGCAACTGGGTACTACTACAATGATCGGATTTTGATGAGAAAATGGAGACCACAGAGTGCTCCCTTGTCAAATGAGTGGGAGGTAGTCCACCAGGTTATGTTGCCGACCTGCTATAGAGAAAGAGTTTTGGCAGCTGCTCATGATGATCCTATGGGGGGACATCAAGGTATTAATATTACGTATCACAAAATTTTAAAGTATTTTTTCTGGCCCAAGCTGAAAAGCGATGTGGCAAAATTTTGTAATGCGTGTATTGTTTGTCAACTGGTTGGGAAACCAAACCAGACTCCACCTAAAGCTCCTCTAAGGCCTATTGTCGTGCCAGAGGAACCATTTTCTCATGTGGTAATGGACTGTGTTGGACCATTGCCTAGAACTAAGTCTGGTAATATTTACCTAATCACGATGATGTGTATCACTACTCGTTACCCAGAGGCTTTTGCTGTAAGGAACATCCGAGCAAAAACTGTTGTTGCTCGTATGTTGCAATTTTTTTCCACTTTTGGACTGCCTCGGGTCGTGCAAACTGACAATGGTACTAATTTTAAGTCTGATATTTTTGAGCAATTTTGTAAGGAACATGGAATAACTCATAAGGTTTCCAGCCCATACCATCCACAGAGTCAGGGGGTAATTGAACGTTTCCATCTAACTCTGAAGCAGATGTTGAAGACATCCTGCGAGAGTTCCCACACCTTCTGGGATGAGAACTTGCCATATGTTTTGTTTGCGGCTAGAGAGGGATTACAAAGTTCACTGGGTTGTTCTCCTTTTGAGTTAGTCTTTGGCCATAAAGTTCGTGGACCCTTGCAAATTTTACAGGAGAATCTGTTAGGGAACGTAACGTTAACCGAAGGTTCGGCTTTCTTTGCGCAACACCACCAGAGACTCAAGGACTGCAAGGCGGCTGCATTAAAGTATCTTGGCAAGGCCCAAGAAAAGATGAAAGAACGTAACGATGCTAAATCTAAGTTACGGGTATTTCAGCCTGGCGACCCTGTCCTGGTATTAAAGCCTCGACTAGGGAACACTATGTCCCACAAGTACGAAGGCCCCTACATTGTGACAGAAAAGACTGGGGACCTCACGTACAAAGTGAGGCACTCTGACAAACGTAACCAGGTAATGCTCATACATGTAAATCGACTGAAGAAGTTCCAGGGCCCCAGGCCCATTGCACTAACCAATGTTTCCATTTCCAGTGAGAGAGGGGATGATTGTTCTGGGGACCCAACTGATCTCATTTTCAATAATTCTAGTTCTGTGAATGCTGTGGAGGAGGGACTGTCCCATTTGCAGATGGCCCAACGTGAAGAGGTGCAGTCGTTGGTTGATGAATTCTCCAGTCTGTTCGGGGAGGTCCCGACCAAGACTGATGCCATTTGCCATGATGTCGAGTTGACGGACTACACTCCCATTCGCCTTCAACCCTATCGGATGAGTCCCGAAAAGAAGGCCATTGTACGGAAGGAGGTCGACTTCTTGCTCCAGCACGGCCTCATCCGGCCGAGCCAGGGCTCTTGGTGCTCGCCCTGCCTTTTGGTCCCCAAACCAGACGGCTCCTGGCGATTATGCACCGACTATCGGCAGCTCAACAAGGTGACCATTGTGGATGCCTATCCGCTGCCCCTCCTCGAGGACTGCATCGACGAGTTGGGAAATGCCAAGTACGTTTCAAAATTCGACCTCTCGAGGGGGTATTATCAAATCCCACTCACTGAACGTGCTAAACAGCTAACTGCGTTTGTGACACCCGAGGGTGTTTTTGAGTATCAAGTGTTACCGTTCGGCTTGCGTAATGCTCCTGCCACGTTCCAGAGACTCATGAACTCTATACTCGCTAAGGTGCCAAATTGTCGGGCGTATTTAGATGATATCGTGCTGTTTGACAGTAATTGGGCTGACCACATAGCTAGGTTACGCCAGTTGTTTGCCATCTTGAAAAGGGCAAATCTTACCTTAAATGCTAAAAAGTGTCATTTTGGCCGAGGCACAGTGACGTACCTCGGTTATGACGTGAGCCAAGGAAAAGTGTTACCTCGGCAAGATAAAATCAGTGCCATTCTGGAGTATCCAGTACTAAAGTCTAAAAAGGATGTTCAAAGATTTATCGGTATGTGTGCGTACTATCGACGTTTTTGTCAGAACTTTTCCAGTGTTGCCACTCCTCTCACAGACTTGTTGCGGAAAGCCGTTAAATTTAAGTGGTCATCAGACTGTGCAGAGGCATTTAAAAATTTGAAATTGATCTAAGCTTCCGCCCCAGTGCTTGCTAGTCCAAGGTTCGACCGACCGTTTAAAATTCATGTTGACGCGTCTGACTCGGGTGCTGGTGCAGTGTTGTTGCAAACTGGGGATGATCAGGTGGAACACCCAGTATATTATTACTCTGTGAAATTCGACAAGGCGCAACGCAATTATTCAGTGGTAGAAAAAGAGGCGTTGGCGCTAGTGTTAACATGTAAAAAGTTCGAAGTTTACCTCACAGGTAATATAGTGGAAGTGTACACGGACCATAACCCACTAGTCTTCCTGACTCAGATGAAGGGTAAGAATAAACGCATCCTCAGGTGGGCGTTGTACCTACAGGACTTCAATCTTTCCATTACCCACCTACCGGGCAGACTCAACGTGATAGCCGACGCTCTGTCCCGGTTGCCTGAATAACATTCATTTGAGCCACAGAAAGCCATGTACCAACTGTAATGCTTTAGTTAATTTTTTTTTTAGGTTCTCCTGTGACATTAAATATTCCGTGTCCAATTTATTTACTTCCCTGTTCTTTTATTTTTTTTGTGTATGTTTTTTTTTCTTTCAGAGAACTCCTTTGTATTTTTTTTGCAGAGAAATTGTTTTTGATTGATTTTTTGTTTTTGTCATATGTTTTTTCTTTTTATTCTCTGTATACTCTTACAAAAAATATGACTACTATTCTAGTAGTCACATTTTTTTTTCTCTGAAGGGGGGAGGAGTGTTACGACCCTGGGTTCTCCAGTGGAAACCAGGGGTCAAAATTGAGCTATTAAACTTTCTGGTAGTACAGTTGAGTGCATCTCTAGCGGCAATTGTTTGTATCTTCCATGCCGGACGTAAGACTATTATTGTTTCTCAAAGAGCATTTAAAGACTGAGCTGGGGGTTGATTATTACATAATAACATAGGCACCAACTTTGCTTACTAATACTTTCTAATCATTTGTAAAGTAACAATACGTTGCATAGGGGAAGATCTTTAATGTGCTTAGCTGCACGATCAATTAGGCTCCTTCCGGCACCACGACATGGGAGGCCTAGCTGGTCGCTAGGAGGTTCTTCTCTGGCTGGCGTTCGTGCGGACGAGACCTACTCTGTGGCTGCACCCCTAATCTCCTCCCTTCTCCTCTTACTTATTTCCCTTACCCTAAGTTCCTGTACCATTAAGTTAAGTATTGTATGATTTCTAAGTGTACCTACTCTGGTAGTAACGATTGGTGAGACCTGGGGGTAGTAGTTGCCAGTGTTTTGGGTAACCCTAAGTGTTGTGTTTTGTATTAGGGTACCACGTGGGGTCTCACTACCCTAAGCTGCATCCAGCTTCAATGCTTATCCAGTAGTACTTTACCCTAGCTTGTTATTAGTGTAAACCTTGTATCCTGCCTATGTGGACCAAGGCTTTTAACGTAAGATAGTGTGGTAAAGTTATTATTATTATTGTTATTGGTGTGACTGTATATGGGGGTTGTTAAGGGGTTAATAAATAAGTACATGAATTACAGAGTATCCCTTCTTCCTGTGTGGGAGTGCATTGATCAACCCTTAGACTAACATATATGGTCTAGTAGCAAGTTATTACTACTGTGGATAGTTTATTTTGGGGGCCGGGCCTTTTAGCTCTCCCATATTTGATACTCTTGTCTTCTAACTACCCTTACCCCTTAATAGTACCAGTACCCCATAGAAGCCCCACTCACATATATTTATAACAGTGGGGCTGGCTGTGGGCACTATGGTGGGGCTGGTTGTGGGCACTAAGGTGGGGCTGGCTGTGGGCACTAAGGTGGGGCTGGCTGTCAGCACTAAGGTGGGGCTGACTGTGGGCACTAAGGTGGGACTGGTTGTCAGCACTAAGGTGGGGCTGACTGTGGGCACTAAGGTGGGACTGGCTGGCAGCACTAAGGTGGGGCTGACTGTGAGCACTAAGTTGGGGCTGGCTGTGGGCACTAAGGTGGGGCTGACTGTGGGCACTAAGGTGGGGCTGGCTGTGGGCACTAAGGTGGGACTGGCTGTGGGCACTAAGGTGGGCCTGGCTGTGGGCACTAAGGTGGGGCTGGCTGTGGGCACTAAGGTGGGACTGGCGGTGGGCACTAAGGTGGGGCTGGCTGTGGGCACTAAGGTGGGGCTGACTGTGGGCACTAAGGTGGGGCTGGCTGTGGGCACCAAGGTGGGACTGGCTGTGGGCACTAAGGTGGGCCTGGCTGTGGGCACTAAGGTGGGGCTGGCTGTGGGCACTAAGGTGGGACTGGCTGTGGGCACTAAGGTGGGCCTGGCTGTGGGCACTAAGGTGGGGCTGACTGTGGGCACTAAGGTGGGGCTGGCTGTGGGCACTAAGGTGGGACTGGCTGTCAGCACTAAGGTGGGGCTGGCTGTGGGCACTAAGGTGGGGCTGACTGTGGGCACTAAGGTGGGGCTGGCTGTGGGCACTAAGGTGGGACTGGCTGTGGGCACTAAGGTGGGCCTGGCTGTGGGCACTAAGGTGCGGCTGGCTGTGGGCACTAAGGTGGGACTGGCTGCGGGCACTAAGGTGGGGCTGGCTGTGGGCACTAAGGTGGGGCTGGCTGTGGGCACTAAGGTGGGGCTGGCTGTGGGCACTAAGGTGGGCCTGGCTGTCAGCACTAAGGTGGGGCTGGCTGTGGGCACTAAGGAGGGACGACTACCTGTGTACATCTATCTACACTAGCGAACACCCCGTTACCGTAAAGCCAACGATGGTGGAGCTGCCACCTTCAGGGAGCCCTAGAGCTGCCACCTTCAGGGAGCCCTGGAACATTGTCAACAGGTTTGTGCCAATAGGCTCAGAGACCCTGGACACCAGGGCTGGATGCTCACTCAAGGTCCTGGAGGAGATGGAGTGGAACTCACTGGGAAAACCAGAGAGACAAGAGCAGTAAAGTTTTTTCTGTTCCAGCAATTATGGGTCACATTTCAGCTAAATAATACCTGATGTATCTTGAGCACCGCTGTCAAGGAGACAGTAGCCTCATCATAACTAAATTTGAAATAAAATGCTGGAGCAAGTCTAGGGCAAGACCAGTGGCTAATTTACATACCACTGAAGGAATTACAGTGACTGTTGCTTTATGTTGGTCATTCTCATGTAAGATGTATGTTTAGTGTCTTTAAAGATTTTGTTGCGGAGTAATCTGTTGGCAAAGGCTGGCACTGTTAATTTGTCTAGCAGAATAGGAATGGTTAATGATTTAAATGAAAAGATAGTCATGGTGGACTTACTTATATTAATTTGCACGTTACATTTTCTTTAATGAAGTTAAACAGTATGCAACTGAACCTATTGGCATACATTCAGATACTGTAGGCATACATACATACATGCATAATTTAAACCTTTTAAATTGTGGGATGTAATTTAATTTGCATTTATTAGCTTTTGCATTTGGATGTATTTTATCTGCATATTTATTATTCAATGTTGTGCAATCCCAGTGAATGTTTTATGAAAAATTATTCAGACATCAAAGGGGATAAAGTTGACAATTCGATTCCAGCCAATCTAGACAATCAGCTGATGCGCTGCTGCCACGTCCACCCCTCCAAACCTAAAGTCCTTAGTTACTTACGTCAACCAACCTTCAAACAGTGTGTAACATTTGTGGTATATTGACAGGAATGATGATAGAGACTGACTGCGTACTCTGGTACTTGGCAGTGATAAGTACCAGTACTTATCAGAGTACCAGTACGTACTCTGAACTATGTGAGAAGTGAGGGGAAGAAAAGTCATTAAATGTTGATCTGGAACAGTTGTGTCTAGAGGCAGGTGTGTACAGACATGAGGCACGTGTTGGGCACTGTGCTTCTAAATTCCTGTTGATGTTTAATATGTCAGGCATTGATGCTCATTTATAATTATATATACTGTGAAATACTGAGGGAATAATTCCTAGTGGTAGGATACATCTCTGAATACTGTATCAATATTCACTTCGTGATTTAAAGGGATGCTGGTTGCTCAGAGAGTATTGACATTTTGTATGAAACAAAGTCACCACATAAAGTCTTGCCGTGCTTATTACTCAATAGTCCGCTAGACCGGAACAGTTACATTTACTGACACCTTAAGCACTTTTAATGGAAAATGATTCATTATTTTCTGCACCTATTCCCCAAGAACATCTGTTGTTAATGTTAAAATGTGCTTCAGTTATCCCAAACCCTTGGAATGCAGGTCGTCCTTAAAATAAATGTTATCCTCAAACTAGAACCGAGGTGAGGCCAACTTAGAAACATGTACATCTCTTTATCAATCATTTTTCCGGTTTTCTTTATATTTATTAAATAGTTTAAGATCACCGGAGCACTTAAAGGGTTTTTATAACAACAATAACACTGGACTTGTTAGTTCCCGAGCTCCTTAACTCGTTTAATAAATGTAAACAAAGCCGCCAAACATTGAGAAAAGATGTAGAGGCTCGTAAGTATATGCCTAAATGCTTTGTGAATCCCGGCGCTGATATACAAGAGGGCGTAATTTAGCACACATGATGAACTCTGCACACCTGTGAGGGGGGTTCGAACAGTGATTGTCATACATGCGTGTATTTTGTAAACTTTAAAACAATGTAATAAAAATCAATTACATAAATAACATTGAATAAAATTCAGGCGATGAGTCACAATAACGTGGCTAAAGTAAGTTGACCAGACCACACACTAGAAGGTGAAGGGACGACGACGTTTCGGTCCGTCCTGGACCATTCTCAAGTCGATTAAGAATGATAACAATCGACTTGAGAATGGTCCAGGACGGACCGAAACGTCGTCGTCCCTTCACCTTCTAGTGTGTGGTCTGGTCAAATTGAAGAAAATAATAAAAGTAGGAGTGGTAGAAGAAAGTACTCAACGAGTGATCTAGAAGAAACTGCAACATCTACATCTAATTACCAACTTCTCTACCGTCCGCTAGAGCGACGGTCTCGCTTCACGCAGGTCGGCGTTCAATCCCCGACCGTCCAAGTGGTTGGGCACCATTCCATCCCACCGTCCCATCCCAAATCAATATCCTGACCCTTTCCCAGGGCTATATAGTCATAATAACTTTGAACTTTCTCCTAATAATTCCCTTCTCTGATTACCTTTTGTTCTCTTCTCTGAGGCTCAGGGTCCCCGCCACTGCACCAGAGGTGGTACCCAGTCTGTATAATACATCAACAATAAGAGGAGCGTGCACAACAACCAGAAGACACTCTACCTTCTCAATACGTGGCCCCAAACATCAAGGAGGACCTTCAATCCTGGAAAACAAATAAAAAAAAGTTTTTAATTTATAATGTATTTAGATATAAAAATATTATATTTTAAATTATATATTTATAAAATATATTTATATTTATTTATATATTTTATTTATATATACGAATGAAAAAGCCAAACATGATTCCAAATACATAAATGACATAGAACTAAAACAAGGACACCAGCATACAAGGACAGAAACAAGGACACCAGCATACAAGGACAGAAACAAGGACACCAGCATACAAGGACAGAAACAAGGACACCAGCATACAAGGACAGAAACAAGGACACCAGCATACAAGGACAGAAACAAGGACACTTGCATACAAGGACAGAAACAAGGACACCAGCATACAAGGACAGAAACAAGGACACCAGCATACAAGGACAGAAACAAGGACACCAGCATACAAGGACAGAAACAAGGACACCAGCATACAAGGACAGAAACAAGGACACCAGCATACAAGGACAGAAACAAGGACACCAGCATACAAGGACAGAAACAAGGACACCAGCATACAAGGACAGAAACAAGGACACCAGCATACAAGGACAGAAACAAGGACACCAGCATACAAGGACAGAAACAAGGACACCAGCATACAAGGACAGAAACAAGGACACCAGCATACAAGGACAGAAACAAGGACACCAGCATACAAGGACAGAAACAAGGACACCAGCATACAAGGACACCAGCATACAAGGACAGAAACTAGGACACCAGCATACAAGGACAGAAACAAGGACACCAGCATACAAGGACAGAAACAAGGACACCAGCATACAAGGACAGAAACAAGGACACCAGCATACAAGGACAGAAACAAGGACACCAGCATACAAGGACAGAAACAAGGACACCAGC
>NC_091202.1:33594773-33627837 GCF_040958095.1 Procambarus clarkii
TGAGCACAGCTAGGCACAAAACACAGGCAGCTACACCACACACATCCCAGCTACTTGAGCACAGCTAGGCACCAAAATATTCCAAATCCAATCAAATCACTGGTACCGTAAATCACCGTCAGTGCCAATAAAGTTGCAAAGTTCGGGGAAGACACACCACACAAATGAGACTACAAAAGAAGCACTGGCAATGAACAATATATACAAAAAAAACTTTAACATAATGCACCACTATCGACACACGTGACAAGCCAAATGTGAAAGAGACACAAAACACAAAACACGTTTCCCACAAAAACACGTTACACAACATTCCCAAACCTGTAGAAAACACAAAAGTATGTAAAGCAAAGCAACAATTACCACCAAAAAATCATTGGCCATTCATATATAATAATTAAACTTTTACAATATTTTCAGACATAGAGGCAACGAAACGCGTCGTACAGCAAACCAGGCACAGAAGGCGTAGTTGAGGATCATTCTCAATCGACTTGAGAATGGTCCAGGACGGACCGAAACGTCGTCGTCCCTTCACCTTCTAGTGTGTGGTCTGGTCAACAAGGCGTAGTTGTTGTTGTCTGAGGGGCGACGACAATCGAGGCAGATGACAACAGACTCCGCGCCCTGAGGATCAGTGTTCCCAGACAACCAAAACAGACCAGCGAGGCCACGCCAGTGTTCCCAGACCACTAAAAGAGACCAGCGAGGCCACGCCAGTGTTCCCAGACAACTAAAAGAGACCAGCGAGGCCACGCCAGTGTTCCCAGACAACTAAAAGAGACCAGCGAGGCCTCGTCAGTGTTCCCAGACAACTAAAAGAGACCAGCGAGGCCACGCCAGTGTTCCCAGACAACTAAAGAGTCCAGCGAGGCCTCGCCAGTGTTCCCAGACAACCAAAAGAGACCAGCGAAGCCTCGCCAGTGTTCCTGTTCCACATCACAACCGCCGACCCATAAATATCAAAGTGTAACTGAAGCAAATACTCAGCACACAAACAACACCAGAACCTTCCCGCCCAAGAAACAATAGATAACGAAGTTTCACATTGTCCATCATTAGTGGGTCTGTTTCGTCAGGTGTTTGTATGCGTGTCGGGCCATTATTCCCAGAGGGCGGTGTTTCAACAGTATCTTTCTTACCCTTACTGTTACCAGTCTCACCAACGGTTATACTCGGATCATGTTCTACCAACCCGTCCTCGACTCAAGTCCATTACATCCAGCGGTCGACCCCACAGACGCATTCATAAATTTTTACATGCTGTTCATTCAAAACGGGAATTTTCTCAAGTATAAATTAATATTATAATATTATATATGCATATTGCAATATGCAATATATGCATATTGTGTATATATAGGCATAGGTTAGGTTAGGTGTTTGGGTTCTGTTGGCGATTGTTTGTATTTGTAGTACGTGGGTGAAGCATTTATAGCGTTGTGGTTCGAACAAAATTCTCGTCAGTGAAGCACTTGTTCCGGAAGTGTTCGAACGAAATCAGTTGTGAGTCGTGTGTAAACCGTTTTTCATTCATAAACAGGGGGTTTGGCGGGTGCATGGAATCACTTTTGGGTCTTTGTTTGAAGGACAGGCTGGTTCTCATATACCAATACCCCCCAGTTAGACTCGGTGGTATAGATATTTGCAAGGCGACACAGTTAGCATTACCGGCATTCTTATCCTCGACCAGTGCTACAGGTGAATTAGTGAATGAATACTACCAGAATACCTAAGTGACTCCACTGGGACTCATGATCATAAATTCGCAGACAGAGCCGGCCAGTGGGACAATCTTGCCAATTTTCACCCTCGACCAACTTTTCTAAACGACTGCAAACAGGCCAAATGGGACAGCCCCATAGTGGAGAACATTGCCCCAGCATTGGTGGAGGCAGCGTCTGGAAAGAACAAAGCGCGTCTCCTAGCTGTGCAAGATCCCAATGCTGGGGACTTCCTGTTGGCTGTCCCTAAACTGAAGACTCAAGAGCGGCCAGTTTCCTGTTCCAGCGCCTCAGTGTCGCGATCCAGAGAGGAAATGTTCTGTATCTTGGGGACGCACCCAACCTCCGAGGACCTGGAAGAGGTTTTCGAACAGTGACTGTTAGATGTGTGTGTGTTTTCTGTAAACTGTGGCAATGTAATAAAATATAATAAAATTTAAGGAAAAAAATTGTGGTGGTAGGAGAGGAGAATATTAAAGTGTTTAGTGAGAATCCACAAGGTCTTCTCTGAATACTCTTTTTCTTCTTCTTAGAAGCTGCGGGTCCCTGCAACTGCACCAGAGTTGGTAACCCTATCATATATATATATATATTATATATATATATATATATGCACAACGTTTCGAACCTCCATGGTTCATTCTGAAGTGAACAGATCTTACAATACTAGTTGATTTTATACCCGCACTGGGTCAGGGGATAATACAATAAAGGTGAAAACATGGGGGGATACATAAGGGATAAATGTGAGGTGAAACATAGAGGCTGCAGAAGCCTTATTGGCCCATACGAGGCAGCTCCTATCTAAACACAAAGATTAATCCAGTGTAATTGGCCTATTATGTTGGACATTGTCTTCTGTGTTGGCATCGATATGTTCTTGTCTTGTCCTTACTCTCATGGTGGGTAGAGTAAATAGTTCCGTGATTTGGGTGTTCATGGTAGGTCGCTCTATTCTTATGCGAATTGCCTCAAGAATTTGTAATCTTCTTGCATCTTGGGTTTTGTCTATTATATATATATATATATATATATATATATATATATATATATATATATATATATATATATATATATATATATATATATATATATATATGTCGTACCTAGTAGCCAGAACGCACTTCTCAGCCTACTATGTAAGACCCGATTTGCCTAATAAGCCAAGTTTTCAAGAATTAATGATTTTTCGACTACCTAACCTACCTAACCTAACCTAACTTTTTCGGCTACCTAACCGAACCTAACCTATAAAGATAGGTTAGGTTAGGTAGGGTTGGTTAGGTTTGGTCATATATCTACGTTAATTTTAACTCCAATAAAAAAAAATTGACCTCATACATAATGAAATGGGTAGCTTTATCATTTCATGAGAAAAAAATTAGAGAAAATATATTAATTCAGGAAAACTTGGCTTATTAGGCAAATCGAGCCTTGCATAGTAAGCTGAGAAGTGCGTTCTGGCTACTAGGTACGACATATATATATATATATATATATATATATATATATATATATATATATATATATATATATATGTCGTACCTAGTAGCCAGAACTCACTTCTCAGCCTACTATTCAAGGCCCGATTTGCCTAATAAGCCAAGTTTTCCTGAATTAATATATTTACTATAATTTTTTTCTTATGAAATGATAAAGCAACCCTTTTCTCTATGTATGAGGTCAATTTTTTTTTATTGGAGTTAAAATTAACGTAGATATATGACCGAACCTAACCAACCCTACCTAACCTAACCTAACCTATATTTATAGGTAAGGTTAGGTTAGGTAGCCAAAAAAAGCTAGGTTAGGTTAGGTTAGGTAGGTTAGGTAGACGAAAAAACATTAATTCATGAAAACTTGGCTTATTAGGCAAATCGGGCCTTGAATAGTAGGCTGAGAAGTGCGTTCTGGCTATTAGGTACGACATATATATATATATATATATATATATATATATAAACATATGTTGTTGAATATGACCGAAAAGGTAAGATTAATAATTCTAACCCGAATTTTCTCAATATTTCTTATGTTTTTCTTCACTGTCGGTGGTAATAAAAATAACAATTCTCCAAATTTCAGTTTTTAATTGTCTGACGCCTGAACGCGTTTCGTAATTCGTACTACATTTTCAAAGACTTAATTTACAAACAAATTCTTCGTACTTATACTCTATTGGATGAGGTGACATGGTACAAAAGTTTTGGGTGAGGTGACAAACACAAGACAAAACACGAAACAATGGGTATAAATTGGATAAGTGAACATATAAATGAAACTAACTGCAGAAGGCCTATTGGCCCATACTTCGTCTTGCTGCTTCTATATTGATTCGGGGTCTTGAAGTGGGTAGAATGTAGTTGTGCATTAATTGACTGTTGATTGCTGGTGTTGACTTTTTGATGTGTAGTGCCTCGCTGATGTCAAGTAAGTAAGTAATTATCAAAAGAAGGCACCAAACCGGGAAGGCTATGTAGCACCATCAAATACGCAAAATAATCAGAGGGCGCTAAATATCACCAAGGATGCCAATACGAGAACAAAAATGCATAAGGCGAACGATATCAAAAGTATCCGAGTCACCAAGAATTCTATCGAGGGACAGGTGACCGCGAGGGGCGGTCGGAAAGCAAGACACACGCTCGTCCTGGAAGTCAGGACATTCAAGAAGGACATGCACGACCGTAAGAGGGACAATGCAACTAGGACAATAAGGAGCAGGGCGGCGCTCCATCAAGTGACCATGGGTTAAGCGAGTATGGCCAATACGCAACCTCGCCAGAGCTGTTTCCCACCGCCGGTTACGGTGGAAGGAGGACGGCCACGAGGAAACACAACATTTAAGAGTACGTAGCTTGTTACCAGTAACAGACAACCAAGAAGCCTGCCAACGGGTAAGAACTGAGGAATGGATAACTGGGTAAAAGTCGGAATACGGAATGCCTTTACGAGAGATGGGACAAGAGCGGACAGCTTCCTTAGCGGCAGCATCCGCACGCTCATTTAAAGACACACCAATATGGCTGGGAACCCAACAAAACTCAACCGACTTAAATTTACTGTGAACGAGAAACAGCCAATGCTGGATCTCGACAACTACTGGATGAACCGGATTAAAGGACCCGAGAGCCATGAGGGCACTACGAGAGTCAACAACAACCACAAAGGAGGACTGACAACGAGAAAGCAGGAGACGAAGAGCATAGAGAATAGCATAAAGTTCTGCTGTAAAGATGCTAGTCTCCGGAGGCAAGCGACACATATAAGTGCGATCAGGAAAAACAACAGAGTAGCCAACACCGTCCGCTGACTTAGACCCATCGGTGAAGACAGAAACGGAGCGGGAGTGAGAAGAAAAGTGCTCGAGGAAAAGGCGTTTTAGAACCGCAGGAGGGGTAAAAGCTTTAGTGATACGGGTCAAGGAAGTACAAAACCGCGGAAGAGGGACCCTCCACGGGGGCAAAGAAGGAACAACACGAGGAGAAACATCAGAAATATGAACGGAGAGAGAATCCTGTAGGCGAGATAACCGGACAGAAAGAGGGAGGTGGTGAAGAGGAACAGGAACCGCAGGAGGGGTAAAAGTTAAAGCACGACAGAGGCGAGAGGAAGGATGTTGCAAGGACCGCGCAAGATAGCGAAGACAGTAGCGATCACGGCGGTCCTGGAGAGACAGGAAGCCAGTGTCAACATACAAGCTAAGAATGGGAGTCGAACGAAAGGCACCAGAACTGAGGCACAACCCAGTATGGTGCAAAGCATCAAGACGGCGAAGAGTAGAAGGAGAAGCAGACGAGTAAGCAGGGCAACCATAATCGAGCTTAGACAGGACGAGAGAGGAATGTAAAGCAAGGAGAGTGCGCCTATCTGCCCCCCAAGAAGTATGGGACAAGACCCGAAGGAGGGTAAGGGCCTTAGAGCACTCAACACGGAGGTAAGAGATATGGGGAGACCAAGACAAACGAGTGTCAAGGAATAACCCCAAAAGCTTCGCGGAATCTTTGTATTCAAGGGGATGACCATAAAGCGACAAAGAGGGACGAAGAACAACCCGTTTCCGCGTAAAAGTCATGGCACAAGTCTTAGAAGTAGAGAACTTGAAGCCATGACCTGTGGCCCAAGACGACACGGCATCAATTGCAAGTTGAAGCCGGCGTTGAAGGAGAGGCGAATCATCACCCTGACAACAAAGGGTAAGATCATCGACATAGAGAGCGGAGAAGACACCAGAAGGAAGAGAGGAAAGAAGACCATTGAGGGCAACAAGAAAAAGAGTAGTGCTCAGAACACTACCCTGGGGCACACCTTCGTATTGCTGAAAAGAGGGAGAGAGAGCGGTACCAAGGCGCACCCGAAAGGAACGACGAGAGAGGAAGCTGCGGAGAAAGAGAGGGAGATGACCACGAAGGGCAAAAGAATGAAGTTGAGAGAGGATATGATAACGCCAAGTGGTGTCGTAAGCCTTTTCCAGGTCAAAAAGGACGGCAACAACGGAGGTCTTCGCAGCAAAAGCAGTACGAATATAGACCTCCAAGTTCACCAGGACATCTGTCGTGCTGCGGCACTTGCGGAAACCAAATTGAGAAGGGGAGAGGAGGTGATGGTGTTCCAGGAACCACATCAGACGAACGTTAACCATACGTTCAAAGAGTTTGCAGACACAACTTGTGAGAGCAATAGGGCGAAAGTCCTTAGGGGAAGTACCCAGAGACCCCGGTTTGCGAACAGGGAGGACAACGGCATCGAGCCAGTCCTCAGGGACTGACGACGACTCCCAGATCCGATTATACAGACTCAGTAAATACTGAGACGTGCCCGGAGGGAGATGGCGAAGCATCTCATAATGAATACCATCGGAGCCCGCCGCCGTAGAACCGCAGAGGGCCAGGGCAGAACGAAGTTCAGAGAGAGAGAAGGGATCATTATAGGGAAGCTGAAGATGAGTGCAGAAATCTAAAGGACGAGACTCAAGGACAGGTTTACGAAGAAGGAAAGATTGGGGAAGATGAAGACCAGAGCTAACAGAAGAAAAATGGGAACCCAGTTTGGAAGCGACCTGCAACGGGTCCGCCACAAGAGTATCATGGAGGTGAAGGACCGGTGAAACATCGGGAACGAACTTACCCGCTATCTTGCGGATACGCTTCCAGATCTGGGCCAGAGGGGTCTCGGACGTAATTGATGAGACATAAGATGCCCAACATTCACGTTTAGCCGTACGGATGGCCCTACGGGCCACCGCACTCGCTTTCCGAAAGAAAAGAAAAGAATCGGTCGTCTGCCTACGGCGGTGCCTCTTCCAGGCTGCACGCTTACAGCGGACAGCCCGAGCACAGTCCGCATTCCACCAGGGAACGCACTTCCGTGGACCCCGAGAGGAAGAGCGAGGAATAGAGCGGAGGGCAGCGTTGAAGACAGTGTCATGAAAAAGGAGGAGAGCGCGAGAGAGAGGCAGAAGGGAGAGGTCAGGGAGAGCAGCACTGAGGGTAAATAGGGTCCAGTCTGCCTTAGCAAACTGCCACCTAGGGAAAGAGAGGGAAGGGCGAAAAGAGAAAAAGGAAACAAGGATGGGGAAATGATCACTTCCATGGAGGTCATCAAGAACCTGCCACGTGAAATCTAAGTAAAGAGAAGAAGAGCAGAGAGAAAGATCAAGACAAGAAAGGGTGCGAGTCCGAGAGTCCAAATGAGTGGGCTCACCAGAATTCAGAAGAGACAGGGAAGAAGAGAGGAGAAACGGCTCAAGGAGGCGACCCCAGGTATTCGTCAGAACGTCACCCCAAAGAGAATGACGACAATTGAAGTCACCCAGCAGGAGCACAGGCTCCGGCAAGGAGTCCAGGAGGTGTTTCAAATCAGGAAGAGAGAGCGGGACACTCGGGGGGAGATAAATGGAACAAACTGTGTACCATTTCCCCACAAAGATACGAGCAGCAGAACAATGGAGAGGCGAAGGAAAAAGTAAAGGAACAAAGGGAACATCAGCCCGAATCAAAAGAGCAGAAGAATTAGAAGCCCCAGCAATGGCTGGGGGGGGGGGAGAGAAAGGAATAGCCACGAAAACGACCAGGACGAGCACCAAGCATGGGCTCCTGGAGACAGACACAAAGGGGCGAAAACCGCGAAATCAGAAGTTGGAGTTCGAGGAAATTGGCGTAATAACCTCGAACATTCCATTGAAGAATGGACAACGACGAGAAGAGAAAGGACAAAAACAGAGAACAAGGAAGAAACAAAGGCGAAAGACCAACAGAGCACGTTAAAGAATATCAGGGTCGGGATCAGGGTCAGCAAAGTCAGGGTTAGGGGGCATGGGTAAACTGAGCAAAGACGGAGGGAAGGAAACGGGAGAACAGAGCAGAGGTGGGCGGGCAGGGTCTGGAGGAGGAGGAGGAAGAGGAGGAGGCAACGGAGAGGAGCCGTCAAGGACAGCAGCAGGAGGAGGGGGAGTAGAAAGAGGGGAGCGCACCCCAGCAAGAGCAGCAACCGAAAGGGAAGCAGGGGCCAAAGAAACCTCCATAGCAGGAACAGGGGGCGCAAACACTGAAACGGGAGGGGAAGGAGCAACAGAGCCAGAAGGAGGAGCTGAGGAAGAAAGCGAAGCCTTCTTACCCGCCGGGGAAGAGGAAGGAGAGGAGCCAGGCTTACGCTTCTGACTTAAAGAGACCGGTGTCCCAGCAACTACGTACCGGGCAACGGATTCCAGTGTCTCAACAGGAGAAGCCGAACGAGAGCACACACGACGGCCGTTAGGAGAGCGATGGACATCCGCCCGCACCGACAGGCGGTGGGGAGAGCCAATAGATGGAGGAAGAGGATGGGAAGGAGGATCGGAGGGGGACGAGGAAGAAGACACAGAAGACACGACAGACCGGGTAGAAGGAAGGGGAACCCCAGACAGAGGACCAGGAGGAGGATTCTTCGGGAGAGAACCCAAAGGAACAGAGGAGGGGGCAGTGGGCGCATCAGGGTCCAAGGCCCGGAAACGGTTGTGAGTCTGAGGAAGGCGGGAAGGACGAGGAGAGGAAGAGCGCAACACGCGAGCATAAGAGATATTAGCATAAGGCGGGAGCCGGCGAACCTGGCGCCTCGCCTCAGGAAAAGATAAACGCTCCCGGTGCCTCAGGTTGAGGACGGCTGCCTCAAGCTTGTAATGGACACACGCACGGGAGAAGGTAGGATGGGCCTCACCGCAGTTGAGGCAACGAGCCTGGGGAGAAGTGCACTCCGACTTAGAGTGACCTTCGCCACCACACAAAGGACAGAGAGAGACAGTCCCGGAGCAGCGGAGGGCACCATGCCCAAACCTCCAGCACTTGTTGCAGAGCCGAGGAGAAGGAATGTACTCCTGGACAGAGCACCTAGCACCAGCAAGAATGACAGAGGGTGGAAGGGTCCTACCATCAAAGGTAATCTTCACAACCCGGAGGGGTTGACGGCGACTACCACGAGGGGGACGAGTAAACGTGTCCACCTGGAGAATAGAATGGCCCTGGGCAGCGAGGATATGGCGAATATCGTCGTGGCAGTCGCGCAGGTCCCGAACACCGATTGCAACATGGGGCGGGAGCAAAATAGTGCCAACACTGGCATTCAATTGAGCGTTCTTCGAGACCCGAACGGGGGTCTCGCCAAGGCAGGATAAGGCAGCCAAGCGGGAAGCAGCATCCTGAGAAGGAGCAGCAACGACACGTGTACCGAGACGAGTGGGGTTGAAAGTAATGGAGGCATCCACGGAATCAATGAGATGTCGATGAAGGGAGAAATCGTCAGGAGGCGCAGAATCAAGAGGGAGGAGATCAAAATATTTGGCCCACGAAGCGGGACCAAACAAGGCTTGATAGGTAGCAGAACTGGAAGGAATCGAGCGAGGGCGGCCGTGACGAGAACGGCGGTGAGAACCCCCAGAGAGAGAGAGGTTAAAAGGCGCAGTAGTTACAACTAGAGAAGGAGCCGCGCCAGGGGACGAGGTAGTCACCACTGGGGGCTTGGGGCTCGACCCAACCACAGAGGAGGGAGGGGAGCCAGGGGAAGGAGTCAGAGAGGCCAAAGGAGGAGCAAGGTCGGGGCCCAATGCAGCGGAGGCTACAGAGCCCAGTCTTCCAATACGGACCGACTCGGGGGCTTGGTCGCCCACCCCACGAGCCTGAAAAGGTAAGCCAGAAGCAGCCGAAACAGGGGTTATCATCTTGACGAAATTAAGAATTCACTCACGAATGAGCCCCCACACCCACCATGGAGCCACAATTAGAGGCAGGACACCCAACAAGAAGCTATCGCCGATCTTGTCGGGGCCTCCTAGGGGTGCGTCGTGAGTATACGCCCCACAAACGCCACCTTAAGAAACCGACAGTCCGTCGAGATCGGGTTCAGTGACGAAGTGGGGATTGACAATAAAAGGGTCCCCTCGCTCTCGACGTCGGGTACTGCAGTTCTACGGGTGCATGAGTATGCCTCCTCAAGCACCCGGGCGTCAAAATAGAAGAAGTCCATGGAAGAACCAGAACGAGCTAAAGGTCGGCAGGAAACGGCAAGCAGATAGGAGAAGAGGGGGGAGAAAAACGAAACAGAAGGAAAAGGAAAAGGTGCCCAGCAGAATTGGAGAGGACGGCAGCAGGAGCACAAGGCTAGAAAAGGACAGAGGACTGTCCTAAGGAGCATCACACTCCAGCAGCCGCCCACGAAGCCCCCACACGGCGACAACGAGCTGAGCGGGGAGGGGGCGCTGATGTCAAGCCTCCTGCTATCGCTGAACCTATCGATGATTTCTGTGTTGTTTGTTAAGATTTCTCTGGTGATGGTCTGGTTGTGAGAAGAGATTATATGTTTCTTGATGGAGCCCTGTTGCTTATGCTTTGTTAATCGCCTGGAAAGAGACGTTGTTGTCTTGCCTATATACTAAGCTCTTTGGGGCTTACAGTCCCCAAGTGGGCATTTAAAGACATAGACGACGTTGGTCTCCTTTAAGGCGTTCTGCTTAGTATCTGAGGAGTTTTTCATGAGTAGATTTAAATCTACTCATGAAAAGTAGAGTAGAAATAATGGTTTACTTCCTTCGTAACTCTTTCTTCGTATTTATGTTCACTGTGCATAGTTGATTTATAATATAATGTTATTGGAGCTGTTGTAGTTTCCGTTCTAGATTCGGGATTGTACCATCGGTCCAGGTGTCTTCTTATAGTAGTGTTTATTTCCGTGTTGCTATATTCATTGTTCACCAATACCTGAGTTATTCTATCACACTCTCTACTCACATTGCTTCATCTGGAGCAGCGTGTAAGCGCTCGACGAATATAAACATTGACAACACTAGTTTTCTATCTTTGGGGGCACTCACTCTTACTGTTCAGGCATAATCCTATGCTGATAGGTTTTGTATATACGCCGGTGCTTAAAGAAGTTCCTGTTTTTGTTATTAGTACATCCAAGAATGGCAGACTGTTATTTTCACTATTTTCATGTGTAAATCGGAGTACTGACTCTCTCTCTAGATGGCTTTTTAGATCAATTAGTTTGTCTGTGTCAGACCACGGAGGAAAATTGAAACAGGAATTTCCTTAAATACTTTCGTATATTAATACATCTTCAGAAGGAGTGGTTTTACAGGTCGAGTACTGGACATAAATAGGCAGGAGAGAATGGTGGAGTGAGGTGAGGTACAATAAGTGGACACAAATATGAGCCGCACAAAAACTGCAGAGGGCTTATTGGCCCATCCGATGCAGCTCCCATTCATAACCACACACAGGCCCACACATGGATAATCATAGCATAAAATAGTAAATATTTAAAATAAATTAGTGAGACAAATGTGTTCCAATGATCCTACTCAAATCGTCCTTTAATTGATCAATTAAAAATGGATCTAAGTTATATATACCACTGCTAATGTTCAAATTACTTTCTTTTGTGATCTGTATCAAAGCAGATTCAATTATGTTTCTGTTATAAGTGCTTTACAATTCGTTATTGAAGAAGCCATCTCCCAATTAATTTGGTGAGCATCTTCTGACAGATGAACAAACAAAGCATTAGACAATTGGCCATGTCTTACAGAGTATTTATGTTGCAAAATTCTTCATTTCAAATCTTTAGATGTTTGCCCAACATAGAACTAATTACAGTTGTGACGATAATCTCTTTCAAGAGAGATTGAGCCTGCTCTTCCGTACAAAGCACGTAAAAACAAAAGATAATATAGAAGATACGTCCACCAAATATCTCCAAAACGTTTTGCCCAGAGAGCAAAACGTATCCAGCACACCGGCACACCTGCTAGCTACCGCCACCGTAAACCAGCTAACTACTTGTCCTTTGCCTGCCTGTCGCTGATTGGCTGATGTCCCGTCGCACCTGCCCTCCGCCCTCCGCCACAAGTTGATGTCTGGGCTGCAGTGCTTCAGTATTGTCAGAATATCTCAGTGCTCCTTGCAGTTGACATCTCTCGCTGGTAGACTAAGCCTTGGCTTTCGTGTACTAAGGGAGGTGGCAGCTCGAAGCCAATATTCCAGCTCCATTCATATTTATCTTGCTATCACTGTAACTCACTTGTCTTAACGTAACTTTTCATTTGCCAGTGATTATTCATATTATTTTGTTTGTTGACTTGTCTTTTATATTTTATGTGCTTAACTTTATTCATGTCTTGTTTTCTAAAGTAATTAAAATTTCATTGTTAATTTACTTGTGTTTTGTGTGTCTTCCCATTACCTTACCACAGACGAAAGCTCCAGCTTTCTCTTTTTTTTCTATAATGTGACGAGGCCCTGCCCCTAGCTTTTGAAACAGCCGAACACCAACGCTTTACCGTCACAGTCTTTACAAGGTATTTTATAATTGACACAATTATCACTACGAGGGCTCTTCCTAACTAATAGCTTACCAACAGTATTTTCATAGCTAAACAATACATGTATATCAAAAAGTTTCAAGGTCTTGACAATATTCTCAAACCCAGAGAAATATGGTAAACATAACATTCTTTGGGCGAATTTTTTCTCTGCATATTGTGACGATAATCTCCTTCAAGAGATTGAGCCTGCTCTTCCCTCCATAATTACGTCTTCACAATTATATAAAAAGACTATGGAAGAAATGTCCAACAACGACAACAACACCAGCAAGGCTTGCCAGGGTGAGCAGAAACGTATGCAGCCAGCCACCTGTTCGAACTCCAACCACCAAACTACCCGTTGATCGCTACGGCTCCGCTGATTGGTCGCCGGTCTGGCTGCACCTGCCTCGCCCCCCCCAATACTACCTGATGTCTGGGGTCGCCCCAACATCAGTCCTCAGAATGTTCAGTGCTTTCGTAGCCAGCACTCCTCCCAGCTAGACGTTAGCGTGTACTGAGAGAGGTGGTGGCTTTAAGCCAATATTCCAGCACCTCCCACTTAACTTTTGTATTGCACTTCTTGTTGTTTTGCCTTAACGTAACTTTTCATTGTGTCATCTAATTATTCTTATTATTTTGATTGATTTTATTATAAGAATTTGTTTGTGCATTATTTTCATGTTTTGATTTATTTAACGTCATTAAAATTTCATTGTTAAAGTTTTACTTGTGTTTTGTGTGTCTTCTCCTTACCTTACCACAGACGAAGTTCCAGTTTTTCTATTTTTTTTTATAACTATGTGACGAGGCCATACCCCTAGCCTTAAACAGCCGAACACCAACGCGTTACCGTCACAAGTTATATGGGGCCCTGTCCTAGGAGCTTCACTCAGGTACTGGTGCCAAGTGGTAATTTATGGTAAGCGTATTTAACTTTGTTAACGTAGCTTTACTATTTTTCATTCAATTTCATTTTTTATAAGGTGCGGTGTATTGTGCATTACGAGAGTAACATATAGTGAAGGTGAGACAACTTTGGATTACGTGGTGACTGTAGGCCGCAGTCATACTCTTAATTGGTCATCTCTCCCTCCTTGTTATTACTCGTATTTACCATCTATGTCCCTTGAATATTTCTCATTCTGACAGATCATCATATTGGTACCCTGGTACTGTGGTCTGCCCCGGGTCAAGAGTACCCAATCTTCTGCAATCTGACTGTAGGAGGACAAAGAGGGCCATAGTTCCTCTAGCTCGAACTTTAGTTGCTGAATTGGGACCTCAGCAGCAGTTCTCGTCACCAGTTGACACCTCGCACCCCTACACGTCAGTCAGAGATGATGATACATACAACGGTAGGGAATTAGCTTATTTTTTCAGAGCACAAAAGTTCGCTAATTCTGTAAGTATCATATTAAATTCAGTGGGAAAAACTTGCTTTATGTCCTATAGAGACTTGGCAAGGTATGCCTACATCCTTGGACTACCAATTTTACTTTTGAAGCATTTAACTGTTTCATTTGTTTTCGAAACTTTGTTTCATTTGTTAGTAGGATTTTCTTGCCCTTATTCTCTTACATGAGTACCGGGTACAAGATTTCCTGCGCCCTTGATTTAATTTAATCATTTAATATCTTTCACTTAACGTTAATTGTTAAAGATCACACAGGATAGGTACCAGTTGCCACGTTGTCCTGTTTCTGACATTTCACTACTGAATATTCGTGTACCTTTATTTGCTAATTTCACCATGTTTCGTCTCCAAACTTTCCGTGCAAATCCAGCAGGTGAAATAGGGACTTTAAGTCGTGCCAAGAGGACTGAACTACAAACTCTTGCACATGAGTATCAACTAGAAGTTCCCTACCAAGCCAACAAAAATGACCTACACAACCTGTTGCTGGATTACTATTTAGAGCAAGGTAAGATAGACTCTGAAACTCATGAAACTTACTATATTGCAGATAAAACTGATTTGGCAACGCTGAAACTCAAACTAGAGCTGGCCAAGATTGAACGTGAGCAGCAAAGGGAAGCCCTCGAACAACAAGAACGAGCTGCTGCCATACGAAGAGAAGAACAAGAACGCGGACTCGCCCTCCAGGAACGTGAGGTTGCACTACTCCAGGAGCGGGAACGAGTACAGCTTGAAACACTCCAGGAGCGGGAACGAGTACAGCTTGAAACCAAACGACGAGAGTTGGAGATGCAACGCGAACATGACAAACAACAAGCGACTCTGGCTCTAGAGTGTCGTCAACGCGAAATCGCCTTGGAAACTTCACACTTCACTCAACGCCAACAAGCTACTGCCAATCTTCCCGTCAGTTTTAATATATCACATGCAAGTAAGTTAATGCCATCCTTTGTAGAAGCAGAAGTTGATGTGTTCTTTACCACCTTTGAAACCCTTGCTAATCAACTCAGTTGGCCTGTCGACCAATGGGCCACACTTCTCAGAGTCCATCTTACAGGTAGAGCTGCAGTCACACTCAGTACTTTGGCGTCTGAGAATGACTACTACACTCTGAAACAAGCAGTGTTGGACGCCTACCTCCTCTCTACTGAAAGTTATAGAAGGAAATTCCGTGACCACCTGAAGGCAAGTACCACTACCTTCCTCGAGTTTGCTAACACGAAACGGAGGTATTTCATGAAATGGCTGGAAGCAGCACATGTCTCTACTTTTACAGAACTCGTCAACCTGATGCTTGTTGAAGAATTCTTGAGACGTGTGCCGCCTCCTGTCCGCCTCTACTTAGCAGATAAAGAAGAAACCGACTACCTGAAGTGTGCTAAGTCGGCTGACACTTACAGCCTCATCCACCGGCTGACACCTGAACCATCCTCCAGTAAGAAGTCGTGGTACAGTTACGAGAAGGTGAGCCCCGATCAAGCTGGTTCACAACTGTACTGCAAATATTGTAGACTCTATGGACATACCATAGACAAGTGTGGTAAGTCTCAATACAAGGGAACCACTGACCAACAACGACCCAAACCAACTCCTCCTAAGTCCGGTAAGCCTGTGATGAATGTTGGTGTTGATGTTAATGATCTTTCTCTTTTCAGTAACCACCTGTATACTGGAACTGTCTCTGCCAACGGTTCAAATCCGGAGGGACGTTTCAAATTGAAGATCTTGAGGGACACAGCGGCTCTACAATCGATCATCTTGAAGTCGGCTGTGCCCAACATAGTCTACACCGGGGAAACAGTCTTCATCACTGACCTCACTGCTACCACTCCATACCCTCTCGCCAGAGTCCACCTGGATTGTCCCTACGTGAACGGGGAAGTCCAAGTCGCCGTCAGGGAAAAGCCTTTTCCCATGCCTGGAGTGCAACTTCTCCTAGGCAACGACTTGGCAGAAGACCTGCAACCGACCAACCTGATCGTCATGGACAAACCCCAGGTGTGTAACTCTGTGCCAATAAATCCTATTCTTGAGTATGTTCCAGCAGAGGTTCAAGAGAGTGATGAAGTTTCTCCTCCGGTTCTCGTGACCACCCGTGCACAAGCCGCACGTCCACAGCCAGCTGACTCTACTGCTACCGCTGTCCCTCAAGACCCTCAGAAACTACCCCCGCATCTGACCAAGTTGGAGTTCCGTAAGTTGCAGAGGGAAGATCTTACTTTAACACCATTGTTTTTCCAGGCTGAGACTCAACCCGACAGTATTCCTGGGTTCTTCCTAGAGAACGACTTGCTCTACCGCAGATATAGACCCAGTAAACTGAAGGAGGAGGACGATTGGGCCAACACCGAACAACTTGTGATTCCCACCAGCCTGCGGCCCACTATTCTACACCTGGCCCACGGAGCATTCTCCCACTACGGCTTCAACAAGACTTACCATGGAATTCGTCAAGACTACTACTGGCCAGGTATGGTAAATAACGTCAAACAGTACGTAAAACAGTGTCATACATGTCAGATGGCAGGCAAACCGAACGTCTCCATTCCCAGAGCACCACTGATTCCCATACAGGTGCCTGCGGAACCTTTCCACAGACTCATAATAGACTGTGTTGGTCCTTTACCTCGGACCAGTTCAGGTAACGCCTACATCCTAACCATCCTGTGTCCTACCACCAGATTTCCCATAGCAGTTCCAGTGAAGAACATCACGGCTGCTACGGTTATCAAACATCTATTGAAGATCTTCACTCAATACGGATTTCCCAGGGAGATTCAAAGTGACTGTGGCACCAACTTCACCAGTGATCTCTTCAAAAGGACACTGGAGGAGTTCAACATCAAACAGGTATTGTCCAGCCCCTATCATCCTGCTTCACAGGGTTCTCTTGAACGTAGTCATCAGACCATCAAAGCACTCTTGAAAAAGTTTTGTAGTGAAACCTCAAAGGATTGGGATAAGCAGATTGACCTAATAATGTGTATTTTCAGAAGTCTCCCCAATGAGTCCCTAGGAGTATCTCCTTATGAGATGCTCTACGGCCGTAAGTGCCGTACTCCCCTTAAGGCTTTCAAAGACTCTCTCAGAGATGCCACCTTCAGTGAGCATCAGAATGTGCCCCAGTTTCTTCAAAACCTTCAACACATTCTAGAGAGAGTCCACCGCTTTGCTCATGATAATCTATTGAAAGCCCAGGTGAGAATGAAGACTCATTACGACCAGACCAGCAAAGTAAGAAAATTCAAGCCGGGAGACTTCGTCCTTGCTTATTTCCCTATCCCAGGTTCACCTTTACAAAACAGATTTTCAGGACCCTACTGCGTCAAAGAGTGCAGGAATAATAATAATTATGTGATAGAGACTCCAGATAGGCGGCGGAAGACCCAGCTGTGCCACGTCAACCTCCTGAAGCAATATAATGGTACTCCTCCCACTGTCTTGACTAATTATTCCACATTCACAGAACCCTACATCCACAGTGAGACCTTCCCAGCTTCTCCTCCCGAAAGCACTGACAAGGAGTCAGCGCTTTCTAATTCCGAAATCCTTAATGATCTTCCCAAATACTTTCAGGATAATCATAGTGCACCTCTCGTCAAGATCTTCAGAGAACATCAAGAGTTGTTCAGAGATGATCCCCAAGAGTGTAATGTTACCCAGCACGACATCCAACTGCTCCCCGACACCCGGCCGATTCGTCAACCCTTCTACCGAATCAGCCCGAGCAAGAAGGAAGTCATGCGTGCTGAGGTGCAATACCTCTTGGATCATGGACTGGCTACACCTTGTGAGTCCCCCTGGGCCTCACCCTGTATCTTGGTGCCCAAACCCCAAGGTAAGGTGCGGTTGTGCACCGACTATCGTAAACTGAACTCTGTCACTGTCAAGGATGCTTACCCCTTGCCAAGGATAGATGACATCCTTGATGCCATTGGTAGTGCCCAGTACTTGTCCCAAGTGGACTTGCTTAAGGGGTACTATCAAGTGTGTCTAACGGAGCGCGCTAAAGAGATATCTGCCTTCATCACTCCTTTTGGACTTTTCAGATATGAACGCCTTCCTTTCGGACTATGTAATGCCCCGGCCACCTTTCAAAGAGCTGTCAACCGTGTCATCCAGGGCTTGGATAACACATACGCCTACCTGGACGATATCGTCGTAGCCTCCAACTCCTGGAGTGAACATCTGCTCCAGCTGCGACGTCTGTTCTCCAAGCTCCTGACAGCCGGCCTCACCATCAACCTGGGCAAGTCCACTTTCGCGAAAGGTAAAGTGCGTTATCTGGGTCATGTTATTGGGAGTGGCAGCATAGCTCCATTAGACTCACACACTCAAGCCATCCTACAGTATCCACAGCCTACCACCAGGAAGCAGCTCCTGCGCTTCCTTGGTCTTGCCTCTTACTACCGTAGGTTTGTGAGGAATTTCAGTACAGTCGCCACACCTCTAATTCTATTAACCAGTCCCAAGCAACGGTATAATTGGACCATGCAGCAAACCGTTGCTTTCGAACAACTCAAATTCCTCCTCTGTTCTAACCCCATTCTCGCCTCTCCAGATATCACCAAGCCTTTCGTCCTTCATGTCGACGCCAGTGGTACCGGCGTTGGTGGTGTCCTGATGCAACTACGAGGCGAGGAGGTTCTACCTGTCAGCTACTACAGCTACAAACTGAAACCACACCAGAGGAACTACAGCACTATTGAAAAGGAGCTACTATCCATCGTCCTGAACCTCCAACACTTCGCTCCGTACCTACAAGGCGCCAGGTCTACCACCATCTTCTCAGACCACAACCCTCTCCGCTTCCTACATCAAGCCCAATTCACCAACCAGCGTCTTCTACGATGGGCTCTGTATTTACAAGACTTCAACCTGGAGATCCGCTATATCAAGGGTTCTGACAACACCATAGCCGATGCCCTCTCCAGAGTTTATGAAGTAGAAGCAACTCCATCCATTACTCCACCACATAACGACGTACTTCTTCCAGAACCGCAGGCTTCGGGGGAGAGTTGTGACGATAATCTCCTTCAAGAGATTGAGCCTGCTCTTCCCTCCATAATTACGTCTTCACAATTATATAAAAAGACTATGGAAGAAATGTCCAACAACGACAACAACACCAGCAAGGCTTGCCAGGGTGAGCAGAAACGTATGCAGCCAGCCACCTGTTCGAACTCCAACCACCAAACTACCCGTTGATCGCTACGGCTCCGCTGATTGGTCGCCGGTCTGGCTGCACCTGCCTCGCCCCCCCCAATACTACCTGATGTCTGGGGTCGCCCCAACATCAGTCCTCAGAATGTTCAGTGCTTTCGTAGCCAGCACTCCTCCCAGCTAGACGTTAGCGTGTACTGAGAGAGGTGGTGGCTTTAAGCCAATATTCCAGCACCTCCCACTTAACTTTTGTATTGCACTTCTTGTTGTTTTGCCTTAATGTAACTTTTCATTGTGTCATCTAATTATTCTTATTATTTTGATTGATTTTATTATAAGAATTTGTTTGTGCATTATTTTCATGTTTTGATTTATTTAACGTCATTAAAATTTCATTGTTAAAGTTTTACTTGTGTTTTGTGTGTCTTCTCCTTACCTTACCACAGACGAAGTTCCAGTTTTTCTATTTTTTTTTATAACTATGTGACGAGGCCATACCCCTAGCCTTAAACAGCCGAACACCAACGCGTTACCGTCACAATATATTATTATAATATGTACGACGTGCTTTGCTACGGCAAACTTCCAAAAAACTCAGTGGGTAACAAAGCTTGAGACCAATCAAATCAATATTCTCAAACTCTTCATCTAAGAATTCTGGACTCACAACACGAAGAGCTCTTAGATGCACTGAAGAAAAAATTGATTTTTTTCACATTGTATCTATGCCCTGAAAAATAATGAACATAAGATAAATTATTGGTAGGTTTTCTGTAGACACTAAACTTTAGTGGAAAATCTTCCCTATGAATAAGTACATCTAGGCATGGCAAACATTTACCAATTTCAGTCTCCATAGTAAATTTTATAGAGGTGACTTGATCATTAAGTTTGGCTACAACATCGTCTGTGTTTACATCTGAAGGCCATATACACAAAATATCATCAACAATTATTTGTTGATGATATTTTGTATATGAATAAATAATGAATAAATAATTATTCATTATTTTTCAGGGCATAGATACAATGTGAAAAAATCAATTTTTCTTTCAATGTGTATATATATATATATATATATATATATATATATATATATATATATATATATATATATATATATATATATATATATATAGATACATATATATATGTACGTGCATAGTGCCTCCTAGCTAATGATAAGTTGTTGATGTTGAGCATTGAGCATAATGTTGAGCAGTAACAATACATGTGACCAGTGTAATGAAATTGACAATAACATGAAAATATTTTATTTTTGCAAGTAAAATTTGGACTTGTAAGCATGATTCAAGACACTATTGCAGCATTATGTGAAACACATATTAGAGTGGGATTAATGAGGTTTTTAACGTTTAATATTGACAAAATGCACAAAAATTAAGAATACACTAATTGTGTTATTTGGGGTTTAAGGCTCATGCTCTCTGATGGTATGAAACATTGTTTTACTGATAATTATATCACTACGTAATTTAGTATTTCCTTTGAAAAGTAATGAATATATAACCTTTGTACTGTATAATTGTTAATAAAGATAAACAAATTTGTTCTTCAAGCCAAATCAATTTAATGTAATGTTAATATACTTGGAGGGAGATGACCGCAGGAACAACATGAGATATGGGAGAGGCAGATCTCTGCATCAGAGAAGAAAGTGCACCTTGACATAACCCAGGGATAACGCTGCTGGCCCATATGAACAGCATAAAGTTCACAGTATACGAGAAGCTTACAAACAATAACATTTTTGTCCGTTATCTGGACACCGTATCCAGAGCACTGTATACCACCTACGTGAGACCTATCGAAAAATATGCAGCATCGGCGTGAAAACCCCACCAAAAGGTTTATGAAGACAACATTAGGTTGAGAGGAATGTACCGAAGCTCATGTCTATACTGAGAAGACTAACCTAAATAAGGTGAAAGAGCTGGACCTCCAAACACTAGAAGAGTAACGTAATACAGATGACATAAGTGACTTTTAAGAAATTCTGACGTACCATCAAGGCTAACAAAAGATGAAATGATCAGTGCGGGGAAGGGTGGAAAATTTACTAGAGTTGCAGATTACGGACTTAGGATGAACTTAATTAACAGAATAGTAGTTAGGACATGAGAGGACGCGAGAGTTTAAACTAAATCAATCTTCAGCGTTAAACGTTACTATGGCAAGAAACAGGGGATGCAGACGATGAGTCACAATAACGTGGCTGACGTATGTTAACCAGACCACACACTAGAAAGTGAAGGAACGACGACGTTTCGGTCCGTCCTGGACCATTCTCAAGTCGATTGTGGATGTCTGGAGTAGTTGTAATACATGAGGAACCGCACACTTATTGTGAGTATCTTGGACATCTTCAAGAGAAAACTAGGTAGTTTCCTCCAAGGAGTGCCGAACCAACCGGGCTGTGGTGGGTATGCGGGCCTGAGGGCCGCTGCAAGCAACAAACAACCCAGTGGACCAAACTCTCACAAGTCAAGCCTGACCTCGGGCCAAGCTTGGGGAGAAGAACTCCCAGAACCCCATCAAGCAGGTATCCACACATCACACATACCTGCGTGTGTGTGTTCTCAGGGGTCCCTCGTCCACACTATATAGGGCGTTCAAGCTTCCTCTCTCTTAGACAACCGCACCGAAGCGTCTGAATAGCTCTCTTCAAGGCGCCTTCTCCATCACACTGCGATAAACCAACTTGATTGCGTCAACCCCCTGGGCAATGGAGCCCAGAACATGTGAGTCGCATATTTTAAAAAAGTTATATATATCCCTTTGAAAAATATATACTCATCAAAATTCATGAAGAGTGAAGTTGGATCCTTAGATGTGTGTATATTTTCGTGAGGCCACGGGGCTTTTTTTATGTTAAGAATAAAGTCGAGGACACGGCGTGAGACCTTGTTACAGTCTTGGCTGTGTGGGTGTCTTAATGTCTTACTCTGACCTACCAGCCTCCTCCACCTGTGGTGGTGGTGGTGGTGGTGGTGGAGGTCGTAATAGCCATAGAGGCAACGATAGTGAGTCATGATGGTGGCAGTGGTGATTATGGTGGCATGTGATGGTGATGGTGGCAGTGGTGGTGATGGTGGCAGTGATGGTGATAGCAATAGTGTTGATGGTATTGTGGTGAGCTGTGCTGAATACGGTGATATTAGGACTAATGATAATGTATTTATTTATAGATACACAAGAGATTTTACACTCTTGTACAGCCACACGCACATAGCTCTTTAGGGCAGGTCCTTAATCCTCATTACCCCCCCCCCCCCCCTGGACTACGACCCGCCAAATCGTTTAACCACCAGCTACCCATTCACTGCTGGGTGAACAGAGGCTACAGTTAAGGAATGGCGCCCATCTTCCCCGGCCAGGATACAAACCCAGGCCAAAATGCTCGTGAAGCGCAGGGCGAGTGTTTTACCACTGCTCCACAGAGTGGGGGAGTGATGATGATGGTAAGTGAATAGTGGCGGTCAAGGAGAAGTGGTGACGATAGTGATGATGCTGATGCCTGCGGTTAGTGGTGGTGATGAGATGATGACCAAGCTAGTATAGTGATACAATGAGAGGTGCTGGTTGGTAGATAAATAACTATCTTATCTACTTTTGTGTAGATAGCATTATTTAACCCATTTATCAGGTGGACCTGTTCCCTCTGTTTACTATGGTTAAACAACAACTATTTTACATGGTTGGAGTGAGATTATTTAAATGTAATTTAAAAACTATTGGTACACATTAAGTTTGTGCAGTGTTAATATATTTTCTGACTTAAGGGTGCCAGGCGCTTAAGGATGAAAACATGTATTAAATGCTGAATAATCTCAGCACCACTAAACAAGGTTCATACAATATATGCTGAGTCTTGGCATCATCTCTGGTGCTGAACACTCTCTATCGTGCCAATATTAGGCCTAAAATATGATGATCTACCGGAATGCAAAATTATATTTCCTCTCAGAGCTCTGAATTATTATTTGATTATTTTCATATTACAGTAAATTTAGATTTGTAAAGTTTTGTTACGCAGTAAATTCTTTCAGAGAAGCTTGGCTGAGTGGTGATGGCCCAGGCGCCTCTTGTTGTGGGTCCTGAAGGTCGTCCTCCACTCCGGCTTGTTGTGGTTCCTGAAGGTCGTCCTCCACTCCGGCTTGCTATGGTTCCTGAAGGTCGTCCTCCACTCCGGCTTGCTATGGTTCCTGAAGGTCGTCCTCCACTCCGGCTTGCTATGGTTCCTGAAGGTCGTCCTCCACTCCGGCTCGCTATGGTTCCTGAAGGTCGTCCTCCACTCCGGCTTGCTATGGTTCCTGAAGGTCGTCCTCCACTCCGGCTTGTTGTGGTTCCTGAAGGTCGTCCTCCACTCCGGCTTGTTGTGGTTCCTGAAGGTCGTCCTCCACTCCGGCTTGCTATGGTTCCTGAAGGTCGTCCTCCCCTCCGGCTTGCTATGGTTCCTGAAGGTCGTCCTCCCCTCCAGCTTGTTATGGTTCCTGAAGGTCGTCCTCCCCTCCGGCTTGTTGTGGTTCCTGAAGGTCGTCCTCCACTCCGGCTTGTTGTGGTTCCTGAAGGTCGTCCTCCACTCCGGCTTGTTGTGGTTCCTGAAGGTCGTCCTCCACTCCGGCTTGTTGTGGTTCCTGAAGGTCGTCCTCCACTCCGGCTTGTTGTGGTTCCTGAAGGTCGTCCTCCACTCCGGCTTGTTGTGGTTCCTGAAGGTCGTCCTCCACTCCGGCTTGTTGTGGTTCCTGAAGGTCGTCCTCCACTCCGGCTTGTTGTGGTTCCTGAAGGTCGTCCTCCCCTCTGGCTTGTTGTGGTTCCTGAAGGTCGTCCTCCACTCCGGCTTGCTATGGTTCCTGAAGGTCGTCCTCCCCTCTGGCTTGCTATGGTTCCTGAAGGTCGTCCTCCCCTCCGGCTTGCTATAGTTCCTGAAGGTCGTCCTCCCCTCTGGCTTGCTATGGTTCCTGAAGGTCGTCCTCCACTCCGGCTCGCTATGGTTCCTGAAGGTCGTCCTCCACTCCGGCTCGCTATGGTTCCTGAAGGTCGTCCTCCACTCCGGTTTGTTATGGTTCCTGAAGGTCGTCCTCCACTCCGGCTTGTTGTGCTTCCTGAAGGTCGTCCTCCACTCCGGCTTGCTATAGTTCCTGAAGGTCGTCCTCCCCGCCGGCTTGCTATAGTTCCTGAAGGTCGTCCTCCCCTCCGGCTTGCTATAGTTCCTGAAGGTCGTCCTCCCCTCTGGCTTGCTATGGTTCCTGAAGGTCGTCCTCCACTCCGGCTCGCTATGGTTCCTGAAGGTCGTCCTCCACTCCGGCTCGCTATGGTTCCTGAAGGTCGTCCTCCACTCCGGTTTGTTATGGTTCCTGAAGGTCGTCCTCCACTCCGGCTTGTTGTGGTTCCTGAAGGTCGTCCTCCACTCCGGCTTGCTATAGTTCCTGAAGGTCGTCCTCCCCGCCGGCTTGCTATAGTTCCTGAAGGTCGTTCTCCACTCCGGCTTGCTATAGTTCCTGAAGGTCGTCCTCCCCGCCGGCTTGCTATAGTTCCTGAAGGTCGTTCTCCACTCCGGCTTGCTATAGTTCCTGAAGGTCGTCCTCCCCGCCGGCTTGCTATGGTTCCTGAAGGTCGTCCTCCCCGCCGGCTTGCTATGGTTCCTGAAGGTCGTCCTCCACTCCGGTTTGTTGTGGTTCCTGAAGGTCGTCCTCCACTCCGGTTTGTTGTGGTTCCTGAAGGTCGTCCTCCACTCCGGCTTGCTATGGTTCCTGAAGGTCGTCCTCCCCGCCGGCTTGCTATAGTTCCTGAAGGTCGTCCTCCCCTCTGGCTTGCTATGGTTCCTGAAGGTCGTCCTCCCCGCCGGCTTGCTATGGTTCCTGAAGGTCGTCCTCCCCGCCGGCTTGTTGTGGTTCCTGAAGGTCGTCCTCCACTCCGGCTTGTTGTGGTTCCTGAAGGTCGTCCTCCCCGCCGGCTTGCTATGGTTCCTGAAGGTCGTCCTCCCCGCCGGCTTGCTATGGTTCCTGAAGGTCGTCCTCCACTCCGGTTTGTTGTGGTTCCTGAAGGTCGTCCTCCCCGCCGGCTTGCTATGGTTCCTGAAGGTCGTCCTCCACTCCGGCTTGTTGTGGTTCCTGAAGGTCGTCCTCCCCGCCGGCTTGCTATGGTTCCTGAAGGTCGTCCTCCACTCCGGCTCGCTATGGTTCCTGAAGGTCGTCCTCCACTCCGGCTCGCTATGGTTCCTGAAGGTCGTCCTCCACTCCGGCTTGCTATAGTTCCTGAAGGTCGTCCTCCACTCCGGCTTGCTATAGTTCCTGAAGGTCGTCCTCCCCTCCGGCTTGCTATAGTTCCTGAAGGTCGTCCTCCCCGCCAGCTTGCTATAGTTCCTGAAGGTCGTCCTCCCCTCCGGCTTGCTATAGTTCCTGAAGGTCGTCCTCCACTCCGGCTTGCTATAGTTCCTGAAGGTCGTCCTCCCCTCCGGCTTGCTATAGTTCCTGAAGGTCGTCCTCCCCGCCGGCTTGCTATAGTTCCTGAAGGTCGTCCTCCCCTCGGGCTTGCTATAGTTCCTGAAGGTCGTCCTCCCCTCCGGCTTGCTATAGTTCCTGAAGGTCGTCCTCCCCGCCGGCTTGCTATAGTTCCTGAAGGTCGTCCTCCCCTCGGGCTTGCTATAGTTCCTGAAGGTCGTCCTCCCCGCCGGCTTGCTATAGTTCCTGAAGGTCGTCCTCCCCTCGGGCTTGCTATAGTTCCTGAAGGTCGTCCTCCCCTCGGGCTTGCTATAGTTCCTGAAGGTCGTCCTCCACTCCGGCTTGCTATAGTTCCTGAAGGTCGTCCTCCCCGCCGGCTTGCTATAGTTCCTGAAGGTCGTTCTCCCCTCCGGCTTGCTATAGTTCCTGAAGGTCGTCCTCCCCTCCGGCTTGCTATAGTTCCTGAAGGTCGTCCTCCCCGCCGGCTTGCTATAGTTCCTGAAGGTCGTCCTCCCCTCGGGCTTGCTATAGTTCCTGAAGGTCGTCCTCCCCGCCGGCTTGCTATAGTTCCTGAAGGTCGTCCTCCCCTCGGGCTTGCTATAGTTCCTGAAGGTCGTCCTCCACTCCGGCTTGCTATAGTTCCTGAAGGTCGTCCTCCCCGCCGGCTTGCTATAGTTCCTGAAGGTCGTCCTCCCCGCCGGCTTGCTATAGTTCCTGAAGGTCGTCCTCCCCGCCGGCTTGCTATAGTTCCTGAAGGTCGTTCTCCCCGCCGGCTTGCTATAGTTCCTGAAGGTCGTTCTCCCCGCCGGCTTGCTATAGTTCCTGAAGGTCGTCCTCCCCGCCGGCTTGCTATAGTTCCTGAAGGTCGTCCTCCCCGCCGGCTTGCTATAGTTCCTGAAGGTCGTCCTCCCCGCCGGCTTGCTACAGTTCCTGAAGGTCGTTCTCCCCGCCGGCTTGCTATAGTTCCTGAAGGTCGTCCTCCCCGCCGGCTTGCTATAGTTCCTGAAGGTCGTCCTCCCCGCCGGCTTGCTATAGTTCCTGAAGGTCGTCCTCCCCGCCGGCTTGCTATAGTTCCTGAAGGTCGTCCTCCCCGCCGGCTTGCTATAGTTCCTGAAGGTCGTCCTCCACTCCGGCTTGCTATAGTTCCTGAAGGTCGTCCTCCACTCCGGCTTGCTATAGTTCCTGAAGGTCGTCCTCCCCGCCGGCTTGCTATAGTTCCTGAAGGTCGTCCTCCCCGCCGGCTTGCTATAGTTCCTGAAGGTCGTCCTCCCCGCCGGCTTGCTATAGTTCCTGAAGGTCGTCCTCCCCGCCGGCTTGCTATAGTTCCTGAAGGTCGTCCTCCCCGCCGGCTTGCTATAGTTCCTGAAGGTCGTTCTCCACTCCTGTGACCGCACCAGCGGTAATCTTGGGAGCCGCATCATTCACGGCGCTGCGTCAGTGTTTATGATCTACCGAAGCTTGAATATTGTTGCCAGTTTATGCAACAATGACGACGATATCTGAGTTAGACTTGACGCATGGCGACGAGGGCTGGGTGTTGTGTTGATGGCGTCAGCTGATCTGTGTCGGTGTGTGCAGCAAGAGCCGCGTTTTCTATGTATCATTGTCCGGGCGGTCTGGGCTCACCGGGAAAAAAGAATGGAGAAGTTTAACAGTGTCCTGTTTTAGTTTTTGGGTCAGAGTGACGCTCTGCCTCCTCCCGGCGCCATGTTTGTTATTCCCCGCCTGTCTCAGGGTTCTGAGACGGTCATTGTTACACTCTATTCTCAACGAAAACTTACGTTATGAAAGTTAAGAGAGCACCGTGCCATGGGTGACCTGAGTGACGTCACACGAGGTTGACTACACAGCTTGGGTAACACTGGGGGCCTGACGGCTAAGTGGGCAGTGCTCAGGGTTTGTAATCCTAGGGTTCCGATGGCGGAAATATATGGGTATCTTTAACCCTGATGCATCTGTTCACTAGCTGTAAATAAATATCTTGGAGTTAGACAGCTGCTTCCTGTGTGTGTGAGTACTCACCTAGTTGTACTTACCTAGTTGTGCTTGCGGGGGTTGAGCTCTGGCTCTTTGGTCCCGCCTCTCAACCGTCAATCAACAGGTGTACAGGTTCCTGAGCCTATTGGGCTCTATCATATCTACACTTGAAACTGTGTATGGAGTCAACCTCCACCACATTACTTCCTAATGCACTCCATTTGTCAACCACTCTGACACTAAAAAAGTTCTTTCTAATATCTCTGTGGCTCATTTGGGCACTCAGTTTCCACCTGTGTCCCCTAGTGCGTGTGCCCCTTGTGTTAAATAGACTGTCTTTATTAACCCTGTCGATTCCCTTGAGAATCTTGAATGTGGTGATCATGTCCCCCCTAACTCTTCTGTCTTCCAACGAAGTGAGGTTCAATTCCCGTAGTCTCTCCTCGTAGCTCATACCTCTCAGCTCGGATACTAGTCTGGTGGCAAACCTTTGAACCTTTTCCATTTTAGTCTTATGCTTGACTAGATATGGACTCCATGCTGGAGCCGCATACTCCAGGATTGGTCTGGCATATGTGGTATATAATGTTCTGAAAGATTCCATACACAAGTTTCTAAAGGCCGTTCTTATGTTAGCCAACCTGGCATATGCTGCTGATGTTATCTTCTTGATATGAGCTTCAGGGGACAGGTCTGGCGTGATATAAACCCCCAGGTCTTTCTCTCTCTCTGACTCTTGAAGTATTTCATCTCCCAAGTGATACCTTGTATCTGGTCTCCTGCTTCCTACCCCTATCTTCATTACATTACATTTGCTTGGGTTAAACTCTAATAGCCATTTGTTCGACCATTCCTGCAGCTTGTCCAGGTCTTCTTGAAGCCTCAAGCTGTTCTCCTCTGTCTTAATCCTTCTCATAATTTTGGCGTCGTCAGCAAACATTGAGAGGAATGAGTCTATACCCTCTGGGAGATCATTTACGTATATTAGAAACAGGATAGGTCCAAGCACAGAGCCCTGTGGGACTCCACTGGTGACTTCACGCCATTCTAAGGTCTCACCCCTCACTATAACTCTCTGCTTCCTATTGCTTAGGTACTCCCTTATCCACTGGAGAGCCCTACCAGTTACTCCTGCCTGTTTCTCCAGCTTATGCATCAACCTTTTATGGGGTACTGTGTCAAAGGCTTTCCGACAGTCCAAAAAAATGCAGTCCGCCCATCCTTCTCTTTCTTGCTTAATCTTTGTCACCTAATCGTAGAATTCTATCAGTCCTGTAAGGCAAGATTTACCCTCCCTGAACCCATGTTGATGGGTTGTCACGAAGTCTCTTCTCTCCAGATGTGTTACTAGGTTTTTTCTCACAATCTTCTCCATCACCTTGCATGGTATACAAGTTAAGGACACTGGCCTGTAGTTCAGTGCCTCTTGTCTGTCACCCTTTTTAAATATTCGTACTACATTAGCAGCCTTCCATATTTCTGGTAGGTCTCCCGTTTCCAGTGACCTACTATATACTATGGAGAGTGGCAAGCAAAGTGCTCCTGCACACTCTTCCAATACCCATGGTGAGATTCCATTCGGCCCAACAGCTTTTCTCACATCCAGCTCCAATAGGTGCTTCTTGACTTCATCTCTTGTAATTTCGAACCTTTCCAAGGTCACCTAGTTTGCTGCCACCTCTCCTAGCGCCGTCACCTTTCCCTGTTCTATTGTAAAGACCTCCTGGAACCTTATGTTGAGTTCTTCACACACCTCTTTGTCATTCTCTGTGTACCTGTCCTCGCCCACCCTAAGTTTCATCACCTGTTCCTTCACTGTTGTCTTCCTCCTGATGTGACTGTGTAGTAGCTTTGGTTCGATCTTGGCTTTATTAGCTATATCATTTTCATACCTTTTCTCAGCTGCTCTTCTTACACTAAGATACTCGTTCCTGGTTCTCTGGTATCTCTCTCTACTTTCTGGTGTTCTGTTATTACGGAAGTTCCTCCATGCCCTTTAATTCAGCTCCTTTGCTGAATTAAAGGGCTTTCATACATTCCCTATTAAACCACGGATTCTTCCTTTGCTTTTCTGTTTTTTCCTGTCGGGCTGGGACAAACCTGCTTACAGCCTCCTGACATTTTTGGGTGACATAGTCCATCATGTCTTGTACGGACTTGGTTCCGAGTTCTGTGTCCCAATGTATATCCCATAGGAATTTATTCATCTCCTCATAGTTTCCCTTTCAGTACGCCAGCCCTTTGTTTCCCAGTTCTTTTTTGGGGGTGATAATTCCTAGCTCAACCAGGTACTCAAAGCTCAATACACTATGATCACTCATTCCCAAGGGGGCTTCCAACTTAACTTCCCTTATATCCGACTCATTTAGGGTAAATATCAGATCAAGCAAGGCTAGTTCATCCCCTCCTCTCGTTCTTGTCGGTCCCTTGACGTGTTGACTTAGAAAGTTTCTTGTTGCCACATCTAGCAGCTTAGCTCTCCATGTGTCTGGGCCTCCATGTGGGTCTCTGTTCCCCCAATCTATCTTCCCATGGTTGAAGTCTCCCATGATTAGTAGCCTGGATCCGTTCCTGCTAGCCACAGAAGCTGATCTCTTTATTATATTGATGGTGGCCAAGTCGTTTCTATCATATTCCGGTCTGGGTCTTGTGTGTGTGTGTGTGTGTGTGTGTGTGTGTGTGTGTGTGTGTGTGTGTGTGTGTGTGTGTGTGTGTGTGTGTGTGTGTATGTGTGAAAAAAATCAGTTGATTGACAGTTGAGAGGCGGGCCGAAAGAGCCAAAGCTCAACCCCTGCAAACACAACTAAGTGAATACTAAGTTACCGCCTCACTTCAGAACGTTTAACACATCCATGTTTCTGTGTTTACAAGTAGGGGCTAAAAAAAAAAAAAAGGTCATTCTGTATCATCTCTTTCTTTTATACAAACGTATTCTATCCTAAACTAACCAAACCTAGGCTAGCCTCTTCTAATGAAAATAAAACAAGTTTTTTACTGCATTTTATATGCTGTACTCCGTGATATCGTTGTGATGTCATCATTTTATATGCTGTACTCCGTGATATCGTTGTGATGTCATCATTTAAATTCTGGGAACAATTTTGTATAGTATTGGTGGTAAGACACCGGAGTGGTGCTCCTACACACGATATATTTACGATATCCAAATTCTCTGAATATTTGAATACTTGAGAATTGTATACTTCTTCCACGTCTTCAATAATCTCATTATCTCCACTACCTGTGATACTAATGTTTACACTCTTGAGATCTCCTCCTACAAAACTCTAGATCATGGCCAAAAAGAGAAAGATCTTTCCCTCGTGGCCAGAGAGATAGAGTGGGTTGATATCACGCCAGCCCTGTCCCCTGAGGCCCACAACAAGAGGATAACATCAGCGGCGTAAGCAAGGCTGGCGAACATATGAACTGATTTTAGAAACTTGTGTAAGGAATCATTCAGAACCTTCTACAACTCATATGTCAGACAAATACTGGAGTACGAGGATCCAGCATGGAGTTCACATCTAGTCAAACACAAAACGTTGATAGAAAAAGTTCAGAGGTAAGCCACTAGGCTAGTCCCCGAACTGAAAGGTATGAGCTATCAGGAAAGACTATTTGGAACTAAACCTCACGACATTGGAAGACAGCTGAGTTAGGGAAGACATAATCACCCCATATTAAATTCTCAGAGTCATAGAGAGGATAAAGACAAACTTTTTATTTACCACCCCCTAGTTTGTGTTCCTCGGGATGGAACACGAACAAAGGGACACAGGTGGAAACTTAGTTCCCAAATGAGTCACAGAGACATTAGAAAAAAACTTTTTTAGTGTCAGAGTAGTTAACGGATGGAATGCATTAGGCAGTGATGTGGTGGAGGCTGACTCCATACACAGTTTCAAATGTAGATATGATAGAGCCCAGTAGGCTCAGGAACCTGTACACCTGTTGATTGACAGTTGAGAGGCGGGACCAAAGAGCCAGGGGCTCATCCCCCGCAAGCACAACTAGGTGAGTACGAACCATGCAGAACCTCCCAGCTACGCCCCCTTCCAGCCACGCCCCCTTCCAGCCACGCCCCCTTCCAGCCACGCCCCCTTCCAGCCACGCCCCCTTCCAGGCCAGCCCCTTTCTAGCCACGCCCCCTTCCAGCCACGCCCCCTTCCAGCCACGCCCAATTCCAACCACGCTCCCTCCCAGCCACGCCCCCCCCTTCCAGTCACGCCCCCTTCCAGATACGCCCCCTTCCAGATACGCCCCCTTCCAGCCACGGCCCCTTCCAGGCCAGCCCCCTTCAAGCCACGCCCCCTCCCAGCCACGCCCCCTCCCAGCCACGCACCCTCCCAGCCACGCCCCCTTCCAGCCAAGCTCCCTCCCAGCCACGCCCCCTTCCAGCCACGCCCCCTTCCAGCCACGCCCCCTTCCAGCCACGCTCCCTCCCAGCCACGCCCCCTTCCAGCCACGCCCCCTTCCAGCCACGCCCCCTCCCAGCCACGCACCCTCCCAGCCACGCCCCCTTCCAGCCACGCACCCTTCCAGCCACGCACCCTTCCAGCCACGCCCCCTTCCAGCCACGCCCCCTTCCAGCCACGCCCCCTTCCAGCCACGCCCCCTTCCAGCCACGCCCCCTTCCAGCCACGCCCCCTCCCAGCCATGCACCCTCCCAGCCACGCCCCCTCCCAGCCACGCAACCTCCCAGCCACGCCCCCTTCCAGCCACGCCCCCTTCCAGCCAAGCTCCCTCCCAGCCACGCCCCCTTCCAGCCACGCCCCCTTCCAGCCACGCCCCCTTCCAGCCACGCCCCCTTCCAGCCACGCTCCCTCCCAGCCACGCCCCCTTCCAGCCACGCCCCCTTCCAGCCACGCCCCCTCCCAGCCACGCACCCTCCCAGCCACGCCCCCTTCCAGCCACGCCCACTTCCAGCGACGCACCCTCCCAGCCACGCCCCCTTCCAGCCACGCCCCCTTCCAGCCACGCCCCCTTCCAGCCACGCCCCCTTCCAGCCACACCCCCTTCCAGCCACGCCCCCTTCCAGCCACGCCCCCTTCCAGCCACGCCCCCTCCCAGCCACGCTCCCTCCCAGCCACGCTCCCTCCCAGCCACGCACCCTCCCAGCCACGCCCCCTTCCAGCCACGCCCCCTTCCAGCCACGCCCCCTTCCAGCCACGCTCCCTCCCAGCCACGCCCCCCTTCCAGCCACGCTCCCTCCCAGCCACGCTCCCTCCCAGCCACGCCCCCTTCCAGCCAAGCTCCCTCCCAGCCACGCTCCCTCCCAGCCACGCCCCCTTCCAGCCAAGCTCCCTTCCAGCCACGCTCCCTCCCAGCCACGCCCCCTTCCAGCCACGCTCCCTCCCAGCCACGCACCCTCCCAGCCACGCCCCCTTCCAGCCACGCCCCCTCCCAGCCACGCCCCTTTCCAGCCACGCTCCCTCCCAGCCACGCTCCCTCCCAGCCACGCCCCCTCCCAGCCACGCCC
>NC_091202.1:33628337-33675837 GCF_040958095.1 Procambarus clarkii
TAAGGAAGGTTTACTAGAGTTGGACGTGACGAAGGCTATAGGCCCAGATGGAATCTCCCCTTGGGTTCTAAAGGAAGGAGCAAGAGAACTGAGCCTACCACTCTCCATAGTGTATAACAAATCACTGGCAACAGGGGAACTGCCAGATACTTGGAAAGCAGCTAACGTAGTCCCGATATACAAGAAAGGGGATAGACAGGAGGCACTGAACTACAGGCCAGTGTCCCTAACCTGCATACCATGCAAGCTGATGGAGAAGATTGTGCGAAAAAAACTAGTGGAGCATCTGGAGCGAAGGAACTTTGTAACACAGCATCAACATGGGTTCAGGGATGGCAGGTCCTGCCTCACAGGGTTACTTGAATTCTACGACCAGGCAACAAAAATAAGGCAAGAAAGAGAAGGGTGGGCAGACTGCATATTTTTGGATTGTCAGAAAGCCTTTGATACAGTGCCCCACAAGAGGCTAGTGCGAAAGTTGGAGATGCAGGCTGGAGTGAGAGGGAAGGTACTCCGGTGGATAGAGGAATACCTAAGCAACAGGAGACAACGAGTCTGTGTGAGGGGTGAGGTCTCAGATTGGCGAGACGTCACAAGTGGAGTCCCGCAGGGGTCAGTCCTTGGACCTATACTGTTTCTGGTATATGTAAATGATCTCCCAGAGGGTATAGATTCGTTCCTCTCAATGTTTGCCGACGATGCAAAAATTATGAGGAGGATTGAAACAGAGGATGATAGTAGGAGGCTACAAGATGACCTGGATAGACTGAGTGAATGGTCCAACAAATGGCTGTTGAAGTTCAACCCGAGTAAATGCAAAGTAATGAAACTAGGCAGTGGAAACAGGAGGCCAGGCACAGGATACAGAATAGGAGATGAAGTACTTAATGAAACAGACAGAGAGAAAGATCTAGGAGTTGATATCACACCAAACCTGTCTCCTGAAGCCCACATAAAGAGAATAACGTCTGCGGCATATGCGAGGCTGGCTAACATCAGAACGGCGTTCAGGAACCTGTGTAAGGAATCATTCAGAATCTTGTACACCACATATGTAAGACCAATCCTGGAGTATGCGGCCCCAGCATGGAGCCCGTACCTTGTCAAGCACAAGACGAAGCTGGAAAAAGTCCAAAGGTATGCTACTAGACTAGTCCCAGAACTAAGAGGCATGAGTTATGAGGAAAGGCTGCGGGAAATGCTCCTCACGACACTGGAAGACAGAAGAGTAAGGGGGGACATGATCACAACCTACAAAATCCTCAGGGGTATCGACCGGGTAAACAAGGACGAACTTTTCAACACTGGTGGGACGCGAACAAGGGGACACAGGTGGAAGCTGAGTACCCAAATGAGCCACAGAGACGTTAGAAAGAACTTTTTCAGTGTCAGAGTAGTTAGCAAATGGAATGCATTAGGAAGTGATGTGGTGGAGGCTGACTCCATTCACAGTTTCAAATGTAGATATGATAGAGCCCAATAGGCTCAGGAATCTGTACACCAGTTGATTGACGGTTGAGAGGCGGGACCAAAGAGCCAGAGCTCAACCCCCGCAAGCACAATTAGGTAAGTACAATTAGGTAAGTACACACACACACATACAGGGGGGCCTCGCGGCTGAGTGGACAACCGCGAGGTTCCCCCCTCCCCCCCGGATTAAAAACCCCGACAGAGGCAGAAACAAATGGGCAGAATTTCTTTCTTTCACCCTGGTGAACTTGTTCACCTAGCAGTAAATAGATACCTGGGAGTTAGACAGCTGCTACAGACTGCTTTCTGGGGATGTGTGTGTGTGTGTGTGTGTGTGTGTGTGTGTGGGTGGGTGTATGTGTAAGAGAAATATATGAAGTTGACATAATAGAGGAAAATATAAATGGGTTAGAAAGGCGGAATCCAGGAGCTAATAGCTCGATTCTGCAGATACAAATAGTAAATACACACTCTGTAAACCTCTACTAATTCTCTTTCACATGTACGAGGCTGAGAGAAGCTTAGTAGAAGATTACAGACTGGGTTCATAGGCAACAGCACTGCAGCAGTGAAGAATTAAACTGGCATTTGTAAATGCTGTGGCACCAATGGTGCTGACGAGACGGTAAGGTAACCTGAGAGATGTTGAATGACACAGGAAGATATACCTTGCATATGACATGAATGAAGATAAAATAGTTCATTTATTACCCCATACCCATCATGTGGGCGGTAGTGGAAAGGGTTACAGAGGTCTCTAGCCACAATTTATTTAGCTAAGGAAGTTATAGCCTTGATGAGCTAGTTAAAAAAATGTAATGCACATCTTCACATCAACAATGGGCTCGAGACCGACCACAAGTACAGTTTATAAATTAAGGAACTGACATATGTGGAGAGCTAGTGTCACAATTGATATGTTTGTCCTGCACACCGCCCCCAGATCCAGTGGGCAGCGGTGGATAAGTTACAGTCACTTAGTTACTACCTACAGTTAGCAAACTGGGGATAATTGGCTAAAATTTCTGGTAGCAGATCATTTTGAAGGGAATATTTACACATCTCTTGCACCTTTGTTATAGATTGTCTCTGAATTCACGTATCTTTTCGCACTCCATTACATAGTAACGGAAGGTGTGTGAATAATTTTGTTGACACAGTTTACATTTGGTGAGGTCTACATCAGCAGATAACGAACATTCCCAGAGATACTTGTAACCGAGTGTAAACCGAACACTAGTAACATCTAGAAGTCTGCTGATTTTATTGGATGATCCGTAGATGTGTGGCATTTTATTATACTATCATGCAAGAGGAGTCACGCATCTATAGATCATCCGTAAAATCAGCAGACTTCTGGATGTTACTACTGCTTGGCTTAGACTCTGCTATAAATATTTTTGGGAAATCTCATTATCTGCTGATGTAGATGAAATAAAGAGAAAGATAAAACAGGACAAGGAAAGAGCAAGAAAGAGAGAGAGAGAGAGAGAGAGAGAGAGAGAGAGAGAGAGAGAGAGAGAGAGAGAGAGAGAGAGAGAGAGAGAGAGAGAGAGAGAGAGAGAGAGAGAGAGAGAAATCGGAGGTGTGGGAAAAGAGAGAAGAGAGCAACAGGAGAAAGAAACCCACACCACCGCCCAACAGCCTAAGGAGCAAGAGCATCTCTCCTGTCCCATCTCCTAAGCACCATAGTGGTCAACAACATTCTTTCAACATTCAACATTCTTCTACACATTCTTTCTGTACCTCACTAATTCCTGATTCACAGCATGGACCCATAGCCTACTCCCACCCAACAAGCCTCCCCTCCTTACCCTTTACAAATGACCTTACTAACCACTACTACCTCACTGCCCTTCACTATCAGGCTCCCTCCTCCAACCAAAACTCCCTTTCCATACCTTCTACACCTGAACCAACCCAGTATATCCCACATCCCAGGCTAGGTGCTGCCCATACACAGAACTGAGTATCAATGAAGTGACCAAAAATCTTTGTGACGATATCAACGCCATCTGTGGAGTGCACCCAACCCCATTTACTATTCCCCGGTGGAAGGCTGTGATTTTGTTTGCTTCCTGTATAGTTTCTGTCTTACTAATCACATTTTAGTCTGCAGAAGTTATGTGGGTGGGATCTTGGTCGTCAAGAATCAGTTCACCCAGGGCAGTCCTGAACTCAAGACGTATCCCAGTGGGAACAAGTGACCGAGTCGGTGTAGAAAGTGATTTGTCTGTAATACTTAGCGAGGTATTGGAGATTGAACCAACGTATCCCAGGATGGCCAAGTTGACTTACGAGATAGAAGTACTGTCTGTCTGTTAAGGCTTGCCTGTGTGGAAGTCTACCAGTGTGTTGCTGGAGACCTCTGCCAGCGTGTTGCTAGAGACCTCTGCCAGTGTGTTGCTGGAGACCCCTGCCAGTGTGTTGCTGGAAACCTCTGCCAGTGTGTTGCTGGAGACCTCTGCCAGTGTGTTGCTGGAGACCTCTGCCAGTGTGTTGCTGGAGACCTCTGCCAGTGTGTTGCTGGAGACCTCTGCCAGTGTGTTGCTGGAGACCTCTGCCAGTGTGTTGCTGGAGACCTCTGCCAGTGTGTTGCTGGAGACCCCTGCCAGTGTGTTGCTGGAGACCCCTGCCAGTGTGTTGCTGGAGACCCCTGCCAGTGTGTTGCTGGAGACCCCGCCAGTGTGTTGCTGGAGACCCCTGCCAGTGTGTTGCTGGAGACCTCTGCCAGTGTGTTGCTGGAGACTCCTGCCACTGTGTTGCTGGAGACTCCTGCCTGTGTGTTGCTGGAGACCCCTGCCAGTGTGTTGCTGGAGACCCCTGCCAGTGTGTTGCTGGAGACTCCTGCCTGTGTGTTGCTGGAGACCTCTGCCAGTGTGTTGCTGGAGACCCCTGACAGTGTGTTGCTGGAGACCCCTGCCAGTGTCTTGCTGGAGACCTCTGCCAGTGTGTTGCTGGAGACCCCTGCCAGTGTGTTGCTGGAGACCTCTGCCAGTGTGTTGCTGGAGACCCCTGCCAGTGTGTTGCTGGAGACCTCTGCCAGTGTGTTGCTGGAGACCCCTGCCAGTGTGTTGCTGGAGACCCCTGCCAGTGTGTTGCTGGAGACCCCTGCCAGTGTGTTTCTGGAGACCCCTGCCAGTGTGTTGCTGGAGACCCCTGCCAGCATGCGTGTTGCTGGAGACCCCTGCCAGTGTGTTGCTGGAGACCTCTGCCAGTGTTGCTGGAGACCCCTGCCAGTGTGTTGCTGGAGACCCCTGCCAGTGTGTTGCTGGAGACCCCTGCCAGTGTGTTGCTGGAGACCTCTGCCAGTGTGTTGCTGGAGACTCCTGCCAGTGTGTTGCTGGAGACTCCTGCCTGTGTGTTGCTGGAGACCCCTGCCAGTGTGTTGCTGGAGACCCCTGCCAGTGTGTTGCTGGAGACTCCTGCCTGTGTGTTGCTGGAGACCTCTGCCAGTGTGTTGCTGGAGACCCCTGACAGTGTGTTGCTGGAGACCCCTGCCAGTGTGTTGCTGGAGACCCCTGCCAGTGGGATTGCTGGAGACCCCTGCCAGTGTGTTGCTGGAGACCCCTTGCCAGCATGCGTGTTGCTGGAGACCCCTGCCAGTGTGTTGCTGGAGACCTCTGCCAGTGTGTTGCTGGAGACCCCTGCCAGTGTGTTGCTGGAGACCCCTACCAGCATGCGTGTTGCTGGAGACCCCTGCCAGTGTGTTGCTGGAGACCCCTGCCAGTGTGTTGCTGGAGACCCCTGCCAGTGTGTTGCTGGAGACCCCTGCCAGCATGCGTGTTGCTGGAGACCTCTGCCAGTGTGTTGCTGGAGACCTCTGCCAGTGTGTTGCTGGAGACCCCTGCCAGTGTGTTGCTGGAGACCTCTGCCAGTGTGTTGCTGGAGACCCCTGCCAGTGTGTTGCTGGAGACCTCTGCCAGTGTGTTGCTGGAGACCCCTGCCAGTGTGTTGCTGGAGACCCCTGCCAGCATGCGTGTTGCTGGAGACCTCTGCCAGTGTGTTGCTGGAGACCTCTGCCAGTGTGTTGCTGGAGACCCCTGCCAGTGTGTTGCTGGAGACCTCTGCCAGTGTGTTGCTGGAGACCTCTGCCAGTGTGTTGCTGGAGACCCCTGCCAGTGTGTTGCTGGAGACCCCTGCCAGCATGCGTGTTGCTGGAGACCTCTGCCAGTGTGTTGCTGGAGACCTCTGCCAGTGTGTTGCTGGAGACCCCTGCCAGTGTGTTGCTGGAGACCCCTGCCAGTGTGTTGCTGGAGACCCCTGCCAGTGTGTTGCTGGAGACCCCTGCCAGTGTGTTGCTGGAGACCTCTGCCAGTGTGTTGCTGGAGACCTCTGCCAGTGTGTTGCTGGAGACCTCTGCCAGTGTGTTGCTGGAGACCCCTGCCAGTGTGTTGCTGGAGATCTCTGCCAGTGTGTTGCTGGAGACCTCTGCCAGTGTGTTGCTGGAGACCCCTGCCAGTGTGTTGCTGGAGACCCCTGCCAGTGTGTTGCTGGAGACCCCTGCCAGTGTGTTGCTGGAGACCCCTGCCAGTGTGTTGCTGGAGACCCCTGCCAGTGTGTTGCTGGAGACCCCTGCCTGTGTGTTGCTGGAGACCTCTGCCATTGTGTTGCTGGAGACCCCTGCCAGTGTGTTGCTGGAGACCTCTGCCAGTGTGTTGCTGGAGACCTCTGCCAGTGTGTTGCTGGAGACCTCTGCCAGTGTGTTGCTGGAGACCTCTGCCAGTGTGTTGCTGGAGACCTCTGCCAGTGTGTTGCTGGAGACCTCTGCCAGTGTGTTGCTGGAGACCCCTGCCAGTGTGTTGCTGGAGACCCCTGCCAGTGTGTTGCTGGAGACCCCTGCCAGTGTGTTGCTGGAGACCCCTGCCAGCATGCGTGTTGCTGGAGACCCCTGCCAGTGTGTTGCTGGAGACCTCTGCCAGTGTGTTGCTGGAGACCCCTGCCAGCATGCGTGTTGCTGGAGACCTCTGCCAGTGTGTTGCTGGAGACCTCTGCCAGTGTGTTGCTGGAGACCTCTGCCAGTGTGTTGCTGGAGACCCCTGCCAGTGTGTTGCTGGAGACCCCTGCCAGCATGCGTGTTGCTGGAGACCTCTGCCAGTGTGTTGCTGGAGACCTCTGCCAGTGTGTTGCTGGAGACCCCTGCCAGTGTGTTGCTGGAGACCCCTGCCAGTGTGTTGCTGGAGACCCCTGCCAGTGTGTTGCTGGAGACCCCTGCCAGTGTGTTGCTGGAGACCCCTGCCAGCATGCGTGTTGCTGGAGACCCCTGCCAGTGTGTTGCTGGAGACCTCTGCCAGTGTGTTGCTGGAGACCCCTGCCAGTGTGTTGCTGGAGACCTCTGCCAGTGTGTTGCTGGAGACCCCTGCCAGTGTGTTGCTGGAGACCCCTACCAGCATGCGTGTTGCTGGAGACCCCTGCCAGTGTTGCTGGAGATCAGACGTGGTGTTCTGGGCACCACGACGATACAGTGTGGGACTGGCCAATGTTTTACTGAGAAAAGTGAACTCGCCGGCGTGAGGACCACAGAAGACAGACTCAGGGAGGGAACCTTGGGTAGTGTATGATAGAAGACTGAAATGGACTCGCGGGGAAAGAAGATTTCAGAAGTTATATATTGTCCTGTGCGAAAGTGACACCTGCAGTGAGATGTTATATACATATGTTTATGTATATATATATATATATATATATATATATATATATATATATATATATATATATATATATATATATATATATATAGTAGTAAAGTACTAGTAAAGTAACTAGTAAACCACTAGTAAAGCTTGACTTCCAAAATGCCTTCAATCAAGTCAGACGAGACGCTGTCCTCAGGGCTGTACACAACCATTTCCGTCCCCTTTACCCATTCATCCGATCGTGCTACAGTGGGGACTCTAAGCTTCTTTTTGGGGAGCATGAAATAAACTCCTGTGAAGGTGTCCAACAAGGTGACCCCTTAGCCCCCCTCCTTTTCTGCCTAGCTATCAAAGAGGTCACTGATAGTCTGACAAGCGAGCTAAACATCTGGTACCTGGATGATGGCACTCTAGCTGGAACTCCAGAAACCATTTTGGTGGATATAAGGAAAATCCAGGAGCAGGGAACAGCCTTAGGCCTCATTCTCAATGCATCCAAATGTGAAATAATCTCCCGCAACCCAGACATCACTGGGCAAATACAAAATGCTCTTCCAGACATTCTCGTTGTCGAGCCACCGGACTGCACTCTCCTGGGTGCCCCCATTGGCCCACGAGCAATCGAGGAGGTCCTGGCTGCAAAAATCACTGACCTAAAGAGAATGCAGGACAGGATTGACAAGATTGATGCCCATGATGCTCTCTTTCTCCTTACAAGATGCCTGTCTCTCCCTAAGTTGACCTACTTTCTGAGATGTTCTCCATCCTACAGCAGCCCTAAGTTAAATGTGTATGACACCCTTCTGAGGTCCATGCTGGTGAAAGTCCTGAACCTGCCATTGGACGACTCTCAGTGGGAGCAAGCAACCCTTCCTGTAAGACTCGGCGGCCTTGGTGTCCGCACAGCCTCCCAAATTGCTCTACCAGCCTTCCTTTCCTCCTCTCATGCATCGCACGACCTCGTCAGAGATATTTTACCTGCAACCCTGAGAGATTCAGCAGGAATACACGATCCTGCTTTCACTGAATGTTCAAATCAGTGGAATGTTCTTGCAGCCCCAGCAACCATTATAGAGCCAACAAAACAACACAAACAGTCCGGCTGGGACCACCCTCTAGTGGAAAAAGTAGCTGATGCCATGCTAAGCGTCGCAACATCAGACAAGGAGAAAGCCCGCCTCAGAGCAGTGCGTGCCCCCCATGCAGGAGACTTCCTCCTGGCAGTACCCATGTCTGCAATGGGCACGCGCCTAGATCCAGAATCCCTTCGTGTAGCAGTGGCCCTCCGCCTTGGTGCCCCAATTCACACTGAATACAAGTGTATTTGCAACAGGGTGGAAGCAGACCAATACGGACTGCATGGGTTGCATTGCGGAAGCACAAAGGGCTGGCATGCAAGACACAACGAGGTCAATGACACCATCAAGAGAAGCCTCGTCTCAGCTGGGTGCCCAGCGGAGAGAGAACCTCGCATCCTAGGGGTCCAAAACCCGGATTTCCCAGCACTTCGCCCTGATGGCATCACCATATACTCATGGAAGGAGGGTAGACAGTTGGTGTGGGACTACACATGTGTATCCACCCTGGCTGACACCTATGTACACTTGGGAGCTGATCAAGCAGGTGGGGCGGCCAACCACAGGGAAACAGCAAAATCACTCAAGTACAGGCGACTGGAAGGTCAATACCTCTTTGTTCCCATAGCGTCTGAGATGCATGGCCCCTGGGGCAAGAGTGCCTTGGGATTTCTCAAGGAATTGGGGTCCAAGCTCATTGACGTCACCAGAGACCCAAGGGCTTCCAGTTTTTTATTTCAGCGTCTCAGTGTGGCGATCCAGAGGGGAAATGCTTGCTGCGTCCTCGGTTCCTGTCCAGAAGCGGAGGAGCTTCAAGAGATCCATAACCTTTAGGCATTTGTCTTGTATGTTTTGTAACCTTTAAATACACAATAAAGGAAAAAAAAAGAAAAGGGAAGGGGGTGGTAGGAGAAAAGCACACAGAAACTGTATTGGAGGGGACCCACATTCCCTCCAATGCGTTATGTGTGGTTTCCTCCGAGGCTATGGGTCCCCCTTCTTCCAGCCAGAGGTGGTACTCCCTTCCCTTTATTAAAAAAAAAAATATATATATATATATATATATATATATATATATATATATATATATATATATATATATATATATATATATATATATATATATATTGAAGAAGTACACTTGATGATGGTTATGTTTAGCATTGTTTAACCCCATTTCATTTAGATTACTTATTACTGCCAGTTCCTAATAACTTGCCAATGGGTGGACTCTGGGTGGGATCAGGTAAGTAGAGGCTCTTAGGCCCCATATGCAGTTTGTTATAAGTAAAGAACCCGGTTACTGGCTGAGTGAGGCCGTTACAATCTGGTACTCAAATGCTGATGGAATGTCAAACAAAGCATATGAACTGAAAGAAGGGAATGGTGGAACAAAACCAATAAAATAGCAATAGAAGAAACTAAATTAACTGAAATGTTCACTAATGCAATATTTCCTAGACAATACCAGGCAGGAAGAAGAGAAAGAAAGCAGAGAGAGGAAGGGGGAGTGTCACTGCCGGTCAAAAGAGAAAACAGGTGTGTGAAGAGATGACTGTAGAGTAGGAAACCAATAATGTGGATTATGTCACATGAATCATTTCAGTGGAAATTAAATGCATACCAATCATTTCACACCATTTCAGCATACCACTCTCCATGGTGTATAACAGGTCACCGGAAACAGGAGACCTACCAGCAAGTTGGAAGACAGCTAATATAATCCCAATATACAAGAAGGGTGACTGGCAAGAGGCACTGAACTACAGGCCAGTTTCCCCTAACTTATATACCATTTAAGGTGATGGAGAAGAGCGTGAGGAAAAAGTTCGTATAACATCTGGAGAGAAGTTGCTTTTTAACACACCACCAGCATGGGTTCAGTGATGGCAAATCGAACCTCACGGGATTAACAGAATTCTATGACCAGTCCACAAAAATTATGCAAGGAAAAGAAGGGTGGGCAGAGTGCATTTTCTTAGACCGTCAGAAAGCCTTTGACACTGTAGCCCATTAGAGGCTGTTAAAAAAGTTGGAGAAACAGACAGGAATAAAAAGTAAGGTGCTCTAGCGAATAAGGGAAAATCTAAGCCGCAAGAAACAGCAAGTAACTGTGAGGGGGTGACATCAGAGAGGCGAGATGTCACCAGCGAAGTCCCACAGGGCTCTGTACTTGGACTCATCCTGTTTCTAAAATATGTAAACAATTTTCCAGAGGATATAGACTCATTCCTCTTAATGTTTGCTGATGATGCAAAAATTATGAGAAGCATCAAGACGGTTGAAGATAGACAGAGACTACAGGACGACCTGGACAAACTGGAGGAATGATCAAGGAAAAAGTTAGTAAAGTTCAACTCAGGAAAGTGTAAAGTAATGAAATTAGATGAAGGGAGCTGAAGGCTGAACACAAGGTACCATCTGGGAGGTGAAATCAAGAATCAAATAGAGAGAAAAATATGGGGGGGGGGGGTTGATATCACACCGAACCTGTTCCTAGAAGCCCACATCAAAAGGATATCATCAGCGCCGTATGTTAAATTGGCCAACATCAGAACTGTTTTAAGAAGCTTGTATAAGGAATCATTTAGATCTTTGTATAACACATATGTCAGACCAGTCCTGGAGTATGCAGCTCCAGTCTGGAGTACATACCTAGGTAAACACTATACAAAGTTAGAGAAGATTCAGAGGTATGCTACCAGACTAGTCCCAGAACTAGGAGGTATGAGTTACGAGGAAAGGTTATGGGAGTTAAACCTCACATCCCTGGATTACAGAAGAGTAAGGGGAGACATAATCACCACTTACAAAATTCTCAGAGGAATATCCTCAGAGGCAGGATGGACAAAGACAAACTATTTAGCACGGATGGAACACGAACAAAGAGACACAGGTAGAAACTTAGTACCCAAATGAGGCACAGAAATAATTTGACAATTAGACAAGTTGTTTTCAGTGTCAGAGCAGTTAACAAATGGAATGCATTAGTCAGTGATGTGATGGACTCCATGCACCACCACCCTCCACCACTTCACACCACCACCACAACACACCACCACCACTCCACACCATCACCACAACACACCACCACCACAATACACCACCACCACAATACACCACCACCACAATACACCACCACCACAACAAACCACCACCACAACACACCACCACCACAACACACCACCACCACAATACACCACCACAACACACCACCACAACACACCACTACACACCACCACCACAACACACCACCACAACACACCACCACCACAACACACCGCCACCACAATACACCACCACCACAACACACCACCACCACAACACACCACCACCACACCACACCATCACCACAACACACCATCACCACAATACACCACCACCACAACACACCACCACCACAAAACACCACCACAACACACCATCACCACAATACACCACCACCACAACAAACCACCACCACAACACACCACCACCACAACACACCACCACCACAACACACCACCACCACAACACACCACCACCACAATACACCACCACAACACACCACCACAACACACCACTACACACCACCACCACAACACACCACCACAACACACCACCACCACAACACACCACCACAATACACCACCACCACAACACACCACCACAACACACCACAACACACCACAACACACCACCACCACCACTACACATCACCACCACAGCACACCACCACCACCACAACACACCACCATCACAACACACTACCACCACAACACACCACCACCACAACACACCACCACCACAACACACCACCACCACAACACACCACCACCACAACACACCACCACCACAACACACCACCACCACAATACACCAACACTACAACACACCACCACCACAACACACCACCACCACAACACACCACCACCACAACACACCACCACCACAACACACCACCACCACAACACACCACCACCACAATACACCAACACTACAACACACCACCACCACACCACACCACCACCACAACACACCACCACCACCACCACAACACACCACCACCACAACACACCACCACCACCACAACACACCACCACCACAACACACCACCACCACCACAACACACCACCACCACAACACCACCACAACCACAACACACCACCACCACTACACACCACCACCACCACAACACACCACCACCACAACACACCACCACCACAACACACCACCACCACAACACACCACCACAACACACCACCACCACAATACACCAACACTACAACACACCACCACCACAACACACCACCACCACAACACACCACCACCACAACACACAACAACACACCACCACCACAATACACCAACACTACAACACACCACCACCACAACACACCACCACCACAACACACCACCACCACAACACACCACCACAACACACCACCACCACAACACACCACCACCACAACACACCACCACCACAACACACCACCACCACAACACACCACCACCACAACACACCACCACCACAACACACCACCACCACAACACCACCACCACCACAACACACCACCACCACAACACACCACCACCACAACACACCACCACCACAACACACAACAACACACCACCACCACAATACACCAACACTACAACACACCACCACCACAACACACCACCACCACAACACACCACCACCACAACACACCACCACCACAACACACCACCACCACAACAACACACCACCACAACACACCACCACAACAACACACCACCACCACAATACACCACACCACCACCACAACACACCACCACCACAACACACCACCACCACAACACACCACCACCACAACAACACACCACCACCACAACAACACACCACCACAACACACCACCACAACACACCACCACCACAACACACCACCACCACAACACACCTTCACCACAATACACCAACACCACAACACACCACCACAACACACCACCACAACAACACACCACCACCACAACAACACACCACCACCACAACAACACACCACAACACACCACCACCACAACAACACACCACCACAACACACCACCACCACAACACACCACCACCACAACACACCACCACACCACACCACCACCACAACACACCACCACCACACACCACCACCACAACAACACACCACCACAACACACCACCACCACAACACACCACAACACACCACCACAACAACACACCACCACAACAACACACCACCACCACAACACACCACCACAACAACACACCACCACCACAACACACCACCACACCACACCACCACAACAACACACCACCACCACAACACACCACCACAACAACACACCACTACAACAACACACCACCACCACAACACACCACCACACACACACCACCACCACAACACACCACAACACACCACCACCACAACAACACACCACCACAACAACACACCACCACCACAACACACCACCACCACAACACACCACCACCACAACACACCACCACCACAACACACCACCACAACACACCACCACCACAACAACACACCACCACACCACACCACCACCACAACACACCACCACCACAACACACCACCACCACAACACACCACCACCACAACACACCACCACCACAACACACCACCACACCACACCACCACAACAACACACCACCACCACAACACACCACCACCACAACACACCACCACCACAACACACCACACCACACCACCACAACAACACACCACCACCACAACACACCACCACCACAACACAAAAGACCCTCGTCGGAGCTAATTATTAGACACCAATAAAGTCCTCTCGCAAAATACAATTTGTTCAATCTAATAAACCTAATTGATAAAGTTTGTTGACCACAGCGTGTTGCAGGCTGTGTCCGATTGGGGATTGGAGGTCTGGCCTTATTACTCTGCAATACGGATCACGACACTGCAATACGGATAACGACACTGCAATACGGATAACGACACTGCAATACGGATCACGACACTGCAATACGGATCACGACACTGCAATACGGATCACGACACTGCAATACGGATCACGACACTGCAATACGGATCACGACACTGCAATACGGATCACGACACGCAATACGGATCACGACACTGCAATACGGATCACGACACTGCAATACGGATCATGACACTGCAATACGGATCACGACACTGCATGTCGTCTCATTTAATTCACCACTACCATTTATGAAATTAAAACTACTAATTAGTGAAGGTGAGACACAGTGATGAGGTAATTACTCTGACCTCTGGGGATATGTATGTGTGTATGTATGTATTTGTCAATGAATGAGTCTATTTATACAATAAAGTCACAATATACACATATGAAAATTGTGTTCCATAAATTATATTCCTATAATTGTCATGTAATAATTGTTCCATTGTTTTCCCCCCTCTATGTTTGCTCATTGAATTGTTTATTGAATTGTGTTTACCGTGCTCGATTGTTTTCCTATAAGCCTGTTCCATTGTGGTCCAACAGTTGTATTTAATCAATTATACTCCAATAACTGTTTTAAAAAAACTGTATTCTATTAATTTGACCACATAAATTGTATTCCATCAACTGACCATGATCTGAGATTGTATTAATTTCTCGTATACAACGAATAAACCACTTTATAAACCCTGCGCTTGTACTCGCCTAGCTGTGCTTGCGGGGGGGGGGGGTTGAGCTCTGGCTCTTTGGTCCCGCCTCTCAACTGACAACACTGCGATGAAGTAATGTCATTTGCATAGAAAGTTCACATGCTGCTTGTGGCATTACCTGAGAGGCCGTTGGGTTGGGAAGTTCGGTCGATCAAGTTTGAGGTCGATCAAGTGGGTTTCGGCCGATCAAGTTTGAGGTCGATCAAGTGGGTTTCGGTCGATCAAGTTTGAGGTCGATCAAGTGGGTTTCGGCCGATCAAGTATGAGGTCGATCTAAGTGGGTTTCGGCCGATCAAGTTTGAGGACGATCAAGTGGGTTTCGGCCGATCAAGTATGAGGTCGATCAAGTGGGTTTCAGCCGATCAAGTTTGAGGTCGATCAAATGGGTTTCAGCCGATCAAGTTTGAGGTCGATCAAGTGGGTTTCGGCCGATCAAGTTTGAGGTCGATCAAGTGGGTTTCGGCCGATCAAGTTTGAGGTCGATCAAAAGGGTTTCGGCCGATCAAGGCCGTTGTCAAGACAACGGCCTTGAACGGCCGAAACGTTCATCTTCCTTTACCATTTGTCTGTGAATTTTCCGCATACAAATGATCAGTGTTTTGTGATCGTCAATTGCATGTCATGGTACAGTTGACTTGACGCCTCTGGGACCACTGAGCTGATGGGTTCGAACCCTCACCACGGGTTCATTTCATATATCACGTTATTGTAATTTCTGTCTTTTATCCTAAGTAATAAATTATAGCAAGTGGTTTTGTCGATGATAGAGCTTTGGTTGTTCTTTAATTCGATAACAGAATGATTCGTGTAGAGACCGTATTAGTAGCAATATAAATTACATTATATTAGGGAATAAACTAAGTCCGCCTTTCCCCCCCCCCCATCCCTACCCAGCCACTTGGGCTGGACGGTAGAGCGACGGTCTCGCTTCATGCAGGTCGGCGTTCAATCCCCGACCGTCCAAGTGGTTGGGCACCATTCCTTCCCATCCCAAATCCTTATCCTGACCCCTTCCAAGTGCTATATAATCGTAATGACTTGGCGCTTTCCCCCTGATAGTTCCCTTCCCTTCCCGCCCCCCCCCCACCAGGGAGTCGACCTATGCCTTTCTTGATCCGCTGTGTAGGGGTCGGGTGCATCCCTCTCAGCCAGTGCTCCCGAGCACAGGAAGCCCACTTTCAGTACTCTCCTAACTGCAGTCAAAAAGTTACATCAACAATGCATATAGAAGCAGACTCAAGGCTCTCAGAACTGTAGTGGGGGTACGGCCTTAAATATGATAGTATTATTAGAATACCAAAAATGATGTACTTAGCGTATATAAGGTCTCTGATAGACTATCATGCACCAGCTTTAGTCCTGCAAAATGGCAAAAGTATTGATAGACTGGAAAAGATTCAAAATGAAACTCTCAGAATTGTAGTTGGCTGTCCTATAATTATTAAAGTTCTCTATATGCAGAAATAATTAAATATGCACAGCATTCAAGATAGAAAATTTGAAATCAATCTTATGATGGGACTACATCTTCTGCGTGATAACAAAGCAACATTGTGTCAGTTGAACTGTTATAACACATACGTAATGGAACCAGCGAGTCTAAATGGATTCAAAGAACAGCCACTCATATTAAAATGATGGGACTACACTGTATATATACAGATGAAAGAGTACAGCACTTCCTTCCACCCTGGCAGATAGTACCTTTTGACATCCTGACCCCTGCATACCCCACCAAGAAACTAATCACAAGCAACCCTCATGCTCAGCTTGCTGCTAAATTAAGCACCATAGAACACATTCACAATACACAAACTAAAAACAACATCGCACAGACATCGCAGGAATTGCTGTTTTTGCTCATCAGCCCGATAGAAGGTTATCTTGAGATGATTTCGGGGCTTTAGTGTCCATACGGCCCGGTCCTCGACCAGGCCTCCACCCTCAGGAAGCAGCCCGTGACAGCTGACTAACACCCAGGTACCTATTTTACTGCTAGGTAACAGAGGCATAGGGTGAAAGAAACTCTTGAAACTTGTTTCTCGCCGGCGCCCGGGATCGAACCCGGGACCACAGGATCACGAGCACAGCGTGCTGTCCGCTCGGCCGACCGGCTCCCTGCACAATGGAAGCACAAATCAAACGAATATAACAGTAAATGGTCATCCACAATGCAAGCTGAATTGGTAGCAATACTGGTAGCACTCGAAATTATTGACAACACTGAAGTAGGCAGCTTAATTATTTCTGACTCCCTTCCCTCACTACGAGCAATAAATAGTTTACAGACAAGTAAATAACGTGCTTGTCTCAGAAGCCATGACATATATAAATAAGCGTACTTAACAAGGGATAAATATCAAAATGTTATGGATTCCTTCTCCCATTGGCCAACAGGAACATGATAAAGTTGACGCCCTTGTTAGGGTTGCAGTCAATAAAGACAATGTTGAACAGAATCTTGAGTTATCAAACAGGTCTCTTAAAGAAGGGGTCTGTCGCCCCGCTTCTAGGGGATTCCCCTTCTCAGAGCCCACACAAACACTGACATCACAAGGCAACCACGTCTAGTGACAGGTGTAGAACACAACCACGTCCAGTGACAGGTGTAGAACACAACCACGTCCAGTGACAGGTGTAGAACACAACCACGTCCAGTGACAGGTGTAGAACACAACCACGTCCAGTGACAGGTGTAGAACACAACCACGTAGTGACAGGTGTAGAACACAACCACGTCCAGTGACAGGTGTAGAACACAACCACGTCCAGTGACAGGTGTAGAACACAACCACGTCCAGTGACAGGTGTAGAACACAACCACGTAGTGACAGCTGTAGAACACAACCACGTCCAGTGACAGGTGTAGAACACAACCACGTCCAGTGACAGGTGTAGAACACAACCACGTCCAGTGACAGGTGTAGAACACAACCACGTCCAGTGACAGGTGTAGAACACAACCACGTCCAGTGACAGGTGTAGAACACAACCACGTCCAGTGACAGTGTAGAACACAACCACAGAACAAAATATACATCCTCAAAAGCCGCATTAAACCAACAGTCAAGAACTTTCAAAAAGAAAGGCAGTAGCCACCACGAGGTGTGGCGCAGCCTACCCTTCACGAACCCCAGATGTTGCAAGACTGGAGTTCTTTGTGAACTCCAATCTACTAACCCACAAACAAAACACGTTAACCGAAATCAAAACAACCAACGTGTTCCAAATCTTATGGATTCCCACTCCAAACGATATGAACCAAAGCTGCAACAAATCCATCTGCTTATCTTTGCTACACAAGATCACAATGGTATCTCGAAGTCAATCCACCAAACCTGCTACCCGTTGACAAAACTGAAAAAAACATTCGACTGAGTCTCACTCTCAGTGCAATGGGCACAACAATATGATCCCATGGTACCCAACATATTTAACTGAGCATTGGCAGTGAGCAACTGGTGTAGGAACCGAAACATCAACTCACGTTGCTTATGGGGCGAGAACCGGTTTCCAGAGAGAGTCCCAAACTGCTCTCCAATCAGACGAGGGGAATAACTCCTCCACCACGTGACCCACTAGAGCACAATATGCTGCCTTACTATTAAAATTCATATACCCTGGAACCCAAAAATGCGACTATAGAACGAGAATTGTACAAGAGTAAACAGATGGTCTAACAAAAGCCAAGGCTGGTTTAAGCAACATTTTTATACCATTCCAAGAACCTGGAACTCAGCCAACCGCATGTGCTCAAGGCACATAGCAAACCACTTCATGGAAATCCGTTCCAACATTATCCCAGCAGGAGACATCAAACTCTGATGGAAGACTATCAGTGCCCGGCACCTTACCTCGCCTCAACAAGCAATCAATGTCTCAAACCTCTCTATGTCTCACAACCTCAGTTGTTAGTGCCTCACAGTTCTTCAGCGACAAAGCTACAATGCAATTATTGAGTAAATACTCGTTCAAATCCCAAACCCCCTCCACCCTCCTATGATTTAAATTCTCAAGCTCCTTCTGAACGTATAAAAGCACCCCAGCCATTGCATAATGAAATCACATTAATGTGATGCATCAATGAGAAAATTAGTAGAAGCCATGAGGAGGATACTGACCCGCACACTTGATACTCTCAAGCACAGAGCCATCAGCCATATGAAGATCCATCAACAGCACCAACTTGTGATCTGCCTTCTTCCGAAGCCAAAACTGTGAGAGGTGTTTCCTCTGATAATTTCCTCCCTCCCCAAACAAACGTTCATCACCTCCAGTCCTCACCCTCACCCCCTCAGCCACCTCGTCCCTCAACCTACGAATTGGGTTTTTGCATTGGAAAATTTATGCAAACCTATCAAACCCGATGTTTAACAAGGAATACAAGTAGATCGAGCTTGTCTGTAACACATTCAACAACCCAAATCGTTCAGACACCTTTCTCTTTGCCATAGAAATAAACAAACGCCAACATTCACCCTTACAACAGTCACACCAATCCAAGAGACAGGGCAACCCATTTTCTCTCCAACGACTTCCACCGAACCTCAAACCTGGTCAAAAACATCGTCACACATTTCCAAACTTCAATTCAGTTTTCCTCACCCTCTCCCTAGCCGAACATTGCTCCAATCCCCAATCTTCACAACCAACCGTGTTTTCTTTACACCGTGCAATAGTCTGAGAAAACTGTCGGAACCATTATCGTAGGCGCCAAGAACCCCTTCCCTCTGATTTACATGAAATTTATCGAGCCGAGAACACGAATACTAAGTCACAAATATATACTACATAGCGCCACCCTGGAGGGTGGCGCTATGTAGTATACATACTAAAAGCCACAACATCTGAAGAGTTTCAATCAAAGCCGAGGACACTTTAGAGGACGAACAAATATTACAATCCCATACCATGGGATGGGATTGTATTATAGGTTGTATGGGATACTACAATCCCATACAACTCCATGAGGGGTTTCACCCCCAATCACCATGCACTTAGTATCATGTCTTAAAAAATACAACATGTCAATAGCACAGAAACCTTACTTCTCCTGCCGCTTGGCTCCCTCTGCTAGAGGGAGTTTATGCTCCCTGTGATCCATTATCCAGTTTTAGAGTTTCGTGGTACTTTTGGGAGCTGCGGTTGGAGAGGTCACCCTCCCCTCACCACCTGTACAAACACAGGCCTCCATCAGTAACGTCACCAACATCATGCCACCCGAGGGTACGCCCTGATTGGGTTAGGCACTAGGTGCCTGGCCTCTGATTGTTTTTTGCAATGAACAATAAAGGCAGTGTGTGGGACAGCCAGGAATAGGCCACCTGCACCGTCTTCCCCATTCTGTATCCTGTCGATAGTCTGCATGGACGTGATTTTTCCACCTTTCAGCCAACAGCTAGAATATCCGGTAACGCGACATAAATTATAAATCTCGTTATTCAAATTTCGTCTCACGCGCCCGCCTTCAGAATCCAGTCTCGTGAAGATTGATATTAGCAATATCCTAGTGATAAGACTTAAGAGAAAGTCTGTACCAACCACGTGAGTTCACTCGCAGAGTGCAACAGACTGCCAAGTGTTCATCAGCTTTCATCACTGACATCCGTGAGCCGATCACTACTACAGTAATCTAAAGTGGTTCAGCATTGATCCCACAGTGTGTTGTCAAGTTCTCCAAGTGAGATAACTATATGTACAACATAAATTTTGGACTTAGGTGATGGCCGCTGACTCCACCTGTGTATACTCCCTCTCACTCACCTTCCAGCTGTGATTATACCGCGCTACGCGCCCGCACGCCTGACTGGTCAACCGCACTTCACCACCTGGTCACCCCAAGTATTGTTTCGCGTGTGCACCACGTGCCGGTACTTTGCTTGAGAAGCGTGCACCACACGTGTCTATTTCTACCACCTGTGTGTGTCATCGTTACTCACGTGTACACCACGGGCAGTCGGAGCTCGATTATCTACACCTGTGACCCTGTGTCATTCATATCCCACATGTAACCACGTGCGGAAATTGCTTGGAAAGAAGATCATCAAAGCTTCTACAATATCCAACTGTATGTATGAGTTATTGAGTGACAATGGCCGGTCTTTTAAATGAGTACAAATATATTTTCTTTGTCTTATTAGTAGGATGATTAACCCACCGACCTGTCGTTGTTATCACCTGCAACGGGTGTGAGAAGCGTGGTCGAGGAATCACGGAACAGGTGCAACCCGTTCTTCAGCCCGTCCTCCAAACAAAGACCCAAAAGTGATTCCATCCACCCGCCAAACCCCCAGGTGTTTATGAATGAAAAGCGGTTTACACACGACTCACAGCTGCTGACAGTTCGAACATATCCGGAACTAGTGCTTCACTGACGAATTTTGTTCGAATCACAACGCTATAAATGCTTTCACCCACGTACTACAAATACAAATAATCGCCAACAGAACTTAAACACCTAACCTGACCTATCCTATGCCTATATGTACACAATATGCTAATATATTATAATATTAATATTTACTTGGGAAAATTCCCGTTTTGAATGAACCGCATGTTAAAATTAATGAATGCGTCTGTGGGGTCGACCGCTGAATGTAATGAACTTGAGTCGAGAACGGGTTGCGTTCTTACATACTAAGATCCAAGCTCTTTAATCCAGCCGCTAAACCCTCTGTTTTTGAATGAAAAGCAGTTTACACACGACTCACAACTGATGACATCCGAACACTTCCGGAACAAGTGCTACGCATGACGTCCTCTGTTCGAACCACAATTCTATAAATGCCTCACCCACGTATTTCAAAAACAAATAATTACCAACAGAACCTAAACACCTAACCTAACCTAACCTATGCCAAACTATACATACAATTTTTATGTTTAAGAATATTAATTTATATATGAGAACAAACCAATTTTTTAATACACAATATGTTAAAATTGATGAATGCGTCTGGAGAGGGCAGCCGCTGCTTTAAACAGCCTAGTGTGAGAACGGGTTGACAGGTGACGATTACAGCCTTTTTTGTGCAACCTGTCCTCCAAACAAAGACCCAAAAGTGATTCCATGCACCTGCCAAACCCCGCTGTTTATGAATGAAAAATGGTTTACACACGACTCAAAACTGTTGACGTTCGAACACTTCCGAAACAAGGGCTTCACTGACGAATTTTATTCGAACCACAACGCTGTAAATGCTTCACCCACGTACTAAAACAGCCCGTCCTCCAAACAAAGATCCAAAAGTGATTCCATGCACCCGCCAAACTCCCTGTTTATGAAAGAAAAGCGATTTACACACGACTCACAACTGCTGACGTTCGAACATATCCGGAACAAGTGCTTCACTGACGAATTTTGTTCGAATCACAACGCTATAAATGCTTCACCCACGTACTACAAATAAAAATAATCGCCAACAGAACCTAAACACCTAACCTAACCTATCCTATGCCTATATATGCACAATATGCTAATATATTATAATATTAATTTATACTTGCGAAAATTCCCGTTTTGAATGAACAGCATGTAAAAATTTATGAGTGCGTCTGTGGGGTCGACCGCTGGATGTAATGAACTTGAGTCGAGGACGGGTTGTACTAAAAATACAAATAATCGCCAACAGAACCTAAACACCTAACCTCATGCTAATATGTTATAATATTAATTTATATTTTAGAAAATTCCTGTTTTGAATGAACAGCATGTTAAAATTTATGAATGCGCCTGTGGAGTCGACCGCTGGATGCAATGGACTTGAGTCGAGGACGGGTTGGACTGAGTGTAGGTGTTGCACACATTTAGTCTGGGTTATACTAATTGTGTATTTGATTGTACTGTTTAATGATACCGATACGTATTGACAATTTCCAGGTAATTGTACGGTTTAATTATACCGTTGTTCTCATTAAATTAATACCTGTGTGATATTGTTTTGTTTCTGTCTCGCTTCAGAGAATCGAGTAAGTAATTGTGAGTGGGTTTGTCTATGTGATACCCTGATAGTATTGTTATTATTATCCAAGTGATTACTTTATATTGTGTTTTGTGCTGTGTTGTACTTTTGTGCATTTGTCGTGAAGTATAGTAAGATATTGTGTTGTGATTGAAGGGAACAAGTGATATCTTGTTACCCACTGTCGTTGATAGCGTAATTAACGTAATTCATCTTGGTTCAATTCAGCTGTCTGAGTGACAGATTGTACTTGACGTAAATTGTCATTGGTTAGGTGTCTGAGTAAAAGTAATTAACGTAATTAATTGTATATTGATTTGATCTGTGTGACAGAACTATTAACATAATTTATTTATTTATTTATTTATTTATTTATTTATTTATTTATATACAAGAAGGTTCTTTGGGTTTGTGAGGATACATAGCATGGTATTTACATTCTTGTAAAGCCACTAGTACGCCCAGCGTTTCGGGCAGGAATAAGTAAGCAATAAGCAATTAATAAGTAATTAATTGTCTTTGAATTGATTACCGTTCAATGGACGTGTGTTCGTAATCAATTTGATTTATTTCAGATTGTCTTAGTAACAAGTCTGACATTGTTTTGATTGTTAATTGTCATTTGGTTTTGCTATTTGCAAGTGTTGATTGCAATTGAGTCCGAGTGAACACCATTGTTCAGTTAGTTCACTGTTGTTGTTCTTGGCCCAAGAGGGCCCGAGACCAGGGGGCAGATTCACGAAAGCACTTACGCAATCACTTGCGAACGTGTACATCTTTCCTCAATCTTTAACGGCTTTGGTTACATTTATTAAACAGTTTACAAGCATGAAAGCTTCCCATTTAATTGTTGTTCATGTTATAAACAGCCTCCTGGTGCTTCAGAGCTCATTAACTGTTTAATAATTGGGAACAAAACCGCCAAAGATTGAGAAAAGATGTACAGGTTACGTACTTCAGGATACTTTACAATCCTTACGTAAGTACTTTCGTGAATCTGGCTCCTGTTCTCGTGATTTAACCAGCCGTGAGCGGTGGGATAGACTCCTACTGCACTGGTAATTGAGTAGCTCTCAAGTGTAACTCCGGACATTTAACGTAATGTTAACTTGCTATTGTGTTGTATTAGTCAGCAAGTTTGTTGAATAAATTGTTGTTAATACAAACGCGTCTTTGCGTCACACCTTACAAGAGTACTGCCCGCTCTGAGTGCCCTGCTGCAAGCTACAACCTTATTTTGTGAATATGGCTGGTGGAGGCTCGTAGGATCAAACCTAATCATAACCAAAACACTAAATACTTAAGTTTAGTGTGAGGACCAATTGGCTACCCTTAAGATTGCTACAATCAATTAAGGAGTCAACGAGTCGTTGCCCGGCGTGTGTGGTGGTTGGCTGCCTCGTCAATTGCTGTCAAACGTGACAGCAAACGGCTTGCGTGATGGTGGGCCCCCATTTCCCCCCGTTTTGCGGGCTCATTCGGTGGGCCTGGAATTTATTGGCAGAGGCGATTACCCAGCCGTGGAATTAGTGATGTGTGATATGCCACGTGTCTCCGTGACGGCGATCTATGGTGTGGAATTGGTGACGTCGCATCGGCTATTGTGAAGTTTGCGCATGGGGGACGACTACAGGGAGTTTCTACGCAGTTACGAGGGGCGGTCCTTGCCCCTGCTGGACGCTGCTGGTACAGTGATCATCTTGGACCGCAGTGGGGCCCTCACCTTTGTCAGCGGGCATAGTGCACCTCTTGAATTCCTGCAGGTGCTGCTGCGGTGATACTTTGGGCAGTTTGGTGCTGTCTTGAGTGTGAGGCTCAATATGGTTTCCTCTGGGAAGCTTAAGGGCGTCCGGACTAGTATCCGCCCTCTGGGGATGCGGCTTTTGTCGGATATCGCGTCCTCGGTGCGGCTCATGGGGTATTACAACCGGGTATATTATCCCTGTCAACCTCGCACGTGTTTTCATTGTGGTTTGTCAGGCCACCTGGCTGCTGTCTGCTCGACGGCTGTCGTTCCTTAAGTAAATTTCTTTCGTGAGGAAAATTTCCCGAAATTGGCTGTGGAGGAGGACCGGTGGCTGTATTTGTGGACGTGCCCATTGGCTGATGTGATGCGCCCTGTGTCGGACGGTGCACCCACTCCTGGTAGGGCTTGTGCTCCAGTGCTTGTGCCATCCTCGGTTGAATATACTGCTGCTGGTGGCGTTCCTGGTGCTGCTGTTGATCTCCCGGGTGCTTCCTCTCCGTCTCCAGCTTCGTCTTCTGCGCCAGATCATCTGCCTTGTCCTGTGAATTCTGTCACACCGTCCTCGCTGCTTGTCCCGGCTGTGTTGGAGGATGATGTGGAGGTGGGGCCTTCTGTGTTGGGACCGGTCCCCCTGTCGTCGTGGCTGCTGACTTGTGCCATGCGAAAGTGCGTCCCTTTTGCGCTTCCCGTGCTTCAGGTTCTGCCTCTGGCACTGACGATGTGCAGCTGGGTTCTAAGCACTCGCGGCGTTTCACTCCTCCTGACTGGGCCGATGTGGGTGAGTTTGATACTTGTGAGTCTGCGGGTGTCTATGGGGTGGTACCCAGGGCGGCAGTGTCGCCTGTGATGGTGGTGGAGAGGGTTCTGAGCCTGCTTCTGCCACCAATGATAATGTCTCTCCGTTAACCTTTGTTTCTTCTGCTGCAGGGGGTTCCCCGCAGTGAGGAAAGGTCCCTCCTCCTGTAGTGGATGGCGCAAAAGGTGATCTGGGCCGGGGCCTTGTGGTGGTCTTCAGGGAGGATGTCCGTCGAGGGGATTCTGTACCGGTGCCCGTGCCTGTGGCTGTTGTTCCTGATGTGGCCCCTGTGGTGTTGCCCCCTGATGTGCCTCGTCCTGTGGTGCAGCCCGTTGCGGACGTGTCTGGCGAGGCTGACCAGGATGGCCGGCCTGTTAGTGAAGATGTTTTCGACGAAATACGTACTAGCGAGATGCCCTTACAGTGGGAGCGGGTGTTGACGATCCCTCTGTGCCCGTCTATTATTTGGGTACCTCGTGTACGTGTTTTTATGTCTTTGGTTCCAGTCTTCTTGGTGCGTCCTCGTGTGTCTGTCAGTCCTGATACAGTGTGTTTTTGGGAGGCGCTCTGGCTCAGGTTTTCGGTTGCGAACTTTCCGGAGAAGTATGAGTAGGTGTGGTGTTGCTTGCTCTCGCCTCCCGTTTGTTATGCCTGCTGTGGGCCCGTCAGGCGTATGGTTGTGTGCCTTGCCTCTAAGTTCCGTGTTTTGTACTTACTATCCACTGGGTCCCAGCACGTTGTGGTATACTCCATACTGACCTTGTAGATCAACTACTGTCGCCTTACACACCACGTACCGCCCTCTGATGCGGCAAGTCTCCCTCTAACATATGACTGTTCTCGCCGCTTCTCTCTCTACGGCTCAACACAACGAGCACTTTTGAACGTCTTATTATTCTCCACATCCACGCGCCTCCCAACATCTCTACTGGTGCAGTCATCGACAGGTGGAACCCTTCCTGCAAACTGCACCTACTATCAAGAAGATGTCAACGACCTAGTGATAGGAGTACCAGGTAATTGGACTCTGGCATTTGCTCTCGCCTATAAATCATTGGGTCTATTCTCACATCTGGCACCCACTCATGGAGCTAGATGGACCAGGATCTTATGCTCATCTGAGGTAAAAATCTCAACCCCCCCCCCCCCCGTCCCATCCCAAATCCTTATCCTGACCCCATCCATGTGCTACATAGTAATGGCTTGGCCCTTTTTCCTGAAAGTTCCCTTCACTGTTGCAATTTCAGCACCACAGGCTTTTCATGTAGACGTTGCAGGCTCACCAGATCACCCATCTTCATGTGCACCGCGTCAGCAAGTGTCTCTCTAATCCCCGTGTAGGCCACATGTGCCGAAAACTCGAGACCTACAGAAGCAGGTCTAATAACAGGAGGTGTATAAATCCCCATATTGTAAGGTTGTACCCCACACCAGCAGAGCACCAACCCCCACACCAGCAGGGCACCAACCCCCACACCAGCAGGCCACCAACCCCACACCAGCAGGGCACCAACCCCTATACCAGCAGGGCACCAGCCCCACACCAGCAGAGCACCAACAACCCCACACCTGCAGGGCACCAACCCCCACACCTGCAGGGCACCAACCATTACACCAGCAGAGCACCAACCCCACACCAGCAGGGCACCAACCCCACACCAGCAGGGCACTAACCCCCACACCAGCAGAGCACAAACCCCACACCAGCAGGGCACCAACCCCCACACCAGCAGGGCACCAACCCCACACCAGCAGGGCACCAACCCCACACCAGCAGGGCACCAACCCCACACCAACAGGGCACCAACCCCACACCAGCAGGGCACCAACTCCACACCAGCAGGGCACCAACCCCACACCAGCAGGGCACCAACCCCACACCAGCAGGGCACCAACCCCACACCAGCAGGGCACCAACCCCCACACCAGCAGGGCACCAACCCCACACCAGCAGGGCACCAACCCCACACCAGCAGGGCACCAACCCCACACCAGCAGGGCACCAACCCCACACCAGCAGGGCACCAACCCCACACCAGCAGGGCACCAACTCCACACCAGCAGGGCACCAACCCCACACCAGCAGGGCACCAACCCCACACCAGCAGGGCACCAACCCTACACCAGCAGGGCACCAACCCCCACACCAGCAAGGCACCAACCCCACAACAGCAGGGCACCAACCCCACACCAGCAGGGCACCAACCCCCACACCAGCAAGGCACCAACCCCACACCAGCAGGGCACCAACCCCACACCAGCAAGGCAACAACCCCACACTCTCTCTCCCACTATCTCTCTCCTTCTTTCTCTCTCTCTCTCTCTCTCTCTCTCTCTCTCTCTCTCTCTCTCTCTCTCTCTCTCTCTCTCTCTCCTGCTCTCTCTCTCTCCTGCTCTCTCTCTCTCTCTCCTGCTCTCTCTCTCTCTCTCCTGCTCTCTCTCTCTCTCCTGCTCTCTCTCTCTCCTGCTCTCTCTCTCTCTCTCCTGCTCTCTCTCTCTCTCTCCTGCTCTCTCTCTCTCCTGCTCTCTCTCTCTCTCTCTCTCTCTCTCTCCTGCTCTCTCTCTCTCCTGCTCTCTCTCTCTCCTGCTCTCTCTCTCTCTCTCCTGCTCTCTCTCTCTCTCTCTCTCTCTCTCTCTCTCTCTCTCTCTCTCTCTCTCTCTCTCTCTCTCTCTCTCTCCCTCTCTCTCTCTTCCCCTCTCCCTCTCTCTCTCTTCCCCTCTCCCTCCCTCTCTTTCCTTCCCCCTCCCTCTCTGCCCACACACACACACACACACACACACACACACACACCTCCCCCCCCTTCTCTCCCTCTCCATCTCTCTCCCTCTCCTCTCTCTCCCTCTCTCCCTCCCGCCTCTCTCTCCATCTCCTCCCCCCCCCCTCCCCTTCTACTTTCTTCTCACTTCAGTGGAAGGGTCGGATCCCCCCCACCCACCCATTTATCTCTCCCTTTATCACTCCCTTTCTCTCTCTCTATTTCTCTCTCTCTATTTCTCTCTCTCTTCCTCTCTCTCTCTCTCTCTCTCCCTCCCCCATCCCGCTCTGCCCTCCTGACAAATCCTATCACGGCACAACTATAGGAACAGGGTCAAGCATGGCAGCTAGAGGTACCAGGGGAACAGGGAAGAGCCAAGGTGACGAAATGAAGGAAATGTTCGCCCAGTTTCTGGAGGACATCAAGAGTGAGATGCAAGAAATGATGCAGGAAATGAAGAACGAAATAAGCAACCTGAAAAGAGAACTGACAGCAGCAAAGGAGGAGATTAGAGCCCTCAAAGAGAATGGTATCGAGGCTGAGAATCAGAAAACCATCCAGGGAGAAGGTGGTAATAGTTTTTGGGATGAGAATGCCACAATAAAAGCAACATTTGTGGAAATACTAAAACAAAATAACTCTGACGTAATGTCTGCAGTGATGGAGGTGGCCATGAAAGCAGCCACCTCACAGGAGGCAGCACGCTCCACTAGCCAACTGCTGAAATGGAACAGATCAGTGGTTGCTGTGGGTATTAAAGAGCAGGAAGGCTCTAATAGGACAGAGTGGAATGACAAGGACAAAGCAGCAGTGAATGAAGTACTAAAGGCACTAGACATGGAAGGGGCTGAGCATAGCATTGAGAAGGTTTTCAGGCTAGGCTGGTACAACAAAGACCAAAACCGAATGATAAAGATAGTGTTTGCAAACGAGAGCACAAAGGAGAAGATCCTATCAAGGAAGAGCTCCCTGAAAAACGTGGGAAAATTAAAAAATGTATTCCTCCAAAGAGACATGACAAGGGAGGAGAGAACCATGGTGGCAGAAGCAAGGAAGAGGCGCAGGGCGAGAGGGGAAAACCAGGAAGTCACAGCTCCCAACACAACACCCCCAGAGGCGAGGGGGGAACCCACAACCAGCTACCCAGTAACACCAGAAGGGAGGACAACCCCGCCTCCCTCCTCTGCATAGAAACCCCCCCTACCCCAAACCCTCCCTGCCCCCACTCAAATGTTCAGCCAAATCTCCCTCCCCCCACACCCAATCCCCACCCTTCTATCCCTCCCCTCCTCCCGAGTCCTCCCTCCCCCCCTTTCCTTCCCGTCCTCCCTCCCCTTTCACCCCATACCCTCCCTGTCCCTCCCCCTTCACTGGATACCCCGCCCCTCATCCCAGTATCCTCTGAGACCCTGTTATCCACCTCACAGGTCCTCACACCCATGGAACAGCCTTCCCCACCAGCAGAACACTCACCAAGGAGGCGATTTGAGAAGGGACAGAAGAAAGTTAGTCTCAAAGCGATGTACACTAACATAGATGGAATTACAAATAAAGCAAATGAGCTTGGAGAACTGGTACCCCACACCAGCAGGGCACCAACCCCACACCAGCAGGGCACCAACCCCACACCAACAAGGCACCAACCCCACACCAGCAGGGCACCAACCCCACACCAACAAGGCACCAACCCCACACCAGCAAGGCACCAACCCCACACCAGCAAGGCACCAACCCCCACACCAACAGAGCACCAACCCCCACACCAACAGAGCACCAACCCCCACACCAACAGAGCACCAACCCCACACCAGCAGTGAGGACACAACCAGCGAGTGTGGGGAGAGCGTACCAGCTTCTGAGTCAGGGGAAGGAGCTACATTACTCTCTGACGGTGAGCTGTTGAATCCGTGTACCAGACAAATGATTTTTTGGGGTGATTTTAATTGTGTGACTGCAGTACAAATGTGGCAATCGAGCAGTTATTAGGGTGCCACGTGTACTGGTTGAAGGTGTGAGTAGTTGCGGGTTTCGGGATGCTACCATTGTTCGTGGAGGGAAGGGAATTATCAGGGGAAAACGCCAAGCTATTACGACTCGAGATAAGGATTTGGGATGGGACTGGGGGGGGGGGGGAGGAATGGTCGGGGATTGAACGCTGACCAGCATGAAGAAAGACTGTCACGCTTCCGTCCACCCCCAAGTGGTTGTACGGTTCTGTGGAGTATATACATTACTGTATCATAAATCTAGTTCCAGGTTAGATAGGTTGTATGTTCAAAGGTTGCATATTGGTACTGGCTCCTTAAATATGGTACTGGTTAGATTTTTGGGTATTGTTTTGTGGTAGCAAAATTGATGGTTAGTAGTTAGATTAAGTTAGGGAAGAGGGTGGTTGAAATTGGATTATAGTCTATTGGATTGTGTAGACATTGTCCTGTGGTTGTGGTCGATGTGGTTGTTGTCAGTGAGTAGGAAAGCTAGCGTCTGTTGACCAGACCACACACTAGAAGGTGAAGGGACGACGACGTTTCGACTTGAGAATGGTCCAGGACGGACCGAAACGTCGTCGTCCCTTCACCTTCTAGTGTGTGGTCTGGTCAACATACTTTAGCCACGTTATTGTGACTCATCGCCTGCACCTAGCGTCTGTTGTATCCTAGACCTGTAGACTGGTGTCAGGAGGAGTGTAAACGGGTTTTTGTATACTTGGCGAAGAGAAGTGCGGCCGAGAGGTGTGTGGTCTGTCCGGTAGACTCAGTTACTTCAGTTGTATTTCCTAATCAATGCTGGTTTGGATAGGTTTCAGATCTCTTTGTGTGAGGCAAAATTGAGTAGGTTGAGAAGATTACTGAGGGCGTGTTGGTGAGGGCTAGAGCTGAAGAGGGGGTTACAGGGGTTGCACAGAATGCAGTACAGTGCAGCTGTCTCTGTTTTTGATTAGAGGTAAAATTCTCATCGGGGTTCCGAGTTTATGTCTGGTTTAGTCTTACCCGAGTATTCTTATCTGAGTAAGAAGGGTACGTTGATCTGTGCCAGAGATGAATTAGAAGCTTGTATAAGAAGATGGATGGTGTTGTTGGTATGAGGATGTCCCTGCTTGGTTACACACAGAGATAACACTAACGTGATGCATCAAATGAACAAATCCACAAGGGCCGTGACGAGGATTCGAACCTGCGTCCGGGAGCATCATGATCCTCCCGGACGCAGGTTCGAATCCTCATCACGGCCCTTGTGGATTTGTTCCTTGCTTGGTTCTTGTTCAAGGACATTATCGCCTGAGAACAATTTGTCTTTGGTAAGTACTGTTGACGTTGCAGAAGTTTCGAGGCTAATGAATGGATTGAAGAAGAATAAGGTATTAAATAACAAATGGCTGCCAGCAAAGTTTTACTCGTGTTTATGGAAGGTGATTGTTACCGGCGATTTGCCAGTTTTCCCCAATCCTCGGGCATTACTGAACTAGAATTACAACATTATCGCTCAATTGATAGTGAACAGACTTGGTCTAGTGAGTTGCACATGTGTTTCACGTTAGCAGCATCATAGTGTTCCGGGTAGGTCTATTATTCACTAACATAATCTCCGGGATATTGCGTATTACACAGCTGGGCAGATATGGTCCTAAGCGTTTGATAACATGGACGGGGGTTTTGTCTTCGAGTTAATGGAGTGGTTTCGGGCGAATAGGCTATTTGTGGAGTGGATCTAGTTGTTGTATAGGGAATGAAGAAGTTAAGGCTTGCATTAATGGTGACTTGGGAAGGACGATGGGTAGATTCGGCAGGGCTGACCCCCACATCCCCCTGTTGATTGGTTTTGATTGGTATATATGTTCGGTTTCTGGAACCTCCCTATCGTGTATTTAAGGGTCATTCTTTATTGATGCATCCATGATTACCTAACCAGTTGTTGATACGTTTAAGTTTGTATGTAGAGGACATCAAGGTTTTCGTCGCTTCTGAGGCTTCAGAGTTGCCTCTCCAGGTGTGGGTGAATTTTGAAGGAGCTACTCCGGGGGCTCTGTTACGGCCCTATTGGGTCGCAACTGGGGTTCTTCTCTGATGTTATTAGAGTTTGGGTATCCGGCCCCAAGTTAGTAGTGGCTTTCAAGGGGTGTGTTCCGTAACACAAGTAAATTAAAGGGGAAGGGATACAAATTCACTAAATTAAATATATATTCACCACCACCAATAAATAAATATATTGTCACACGGGTGGTATAAATACACTTATATACAATCACTTGTCTTCCTCCGAAGACTCAGGACGTTTCACGGTGCTCAAGACGAGTAGCCCTGGTTCTCTTCTTGTGGCCTCACGATGAATCCTTCAATTCCCTAGGCGAATCTACCCTGGCCACAGGCCAGCCAAATCACAGTCCCACTGGGTGCACCGTCGTGGAGGCCTTCAACCACAAATCCAGCCTGTAGCTGGCAGGTTCCAATCAGCTCCGCTGCGTAGGCCACTCCACGACCGATACTAGGGTTGCGAGCCCTAGGCAGGAGCCTCGTGTGATCCCGCAGATCACTCTCCTCTCTTCACACCACAGTGGCGAGTCTTCTCCACCAGCCAGCCCCGGATACGACGTACTGCCACGTTACAGGCAGGCTAACACTCAACAGTGTTCGTCCGGGGGGTGACTCACAGCTTCTACAGCAAACACGTGGAGAGGCTATGGCTGCCTTGGGTAGACTGATTCAGCAGTCCCAGGTCGACTCTGTAATCAGACACGTCATTAGTATTGGGTACTCTCTAGGGCACCTCACTTACAGGCTTAGACACAAACGCCCACCTATCCACTCCATAGATGGCGTTGCTGTCTAAGCGTCACCTCACCAGAGGTCAGCAGCGGCTATGTCACGAGCTGATTAAGACGGGAAACCAGCCCCAGTGGCCGGTATATCTCGTCCTCACTAGATGGCGTCGTCCATTTGGAGGGGGTTTCGGGAGCTGACCCACAGATGGCGTTGTCGTGACCGCTCCATGCTCGGACGCTGGGCTCGGGTCCATAACAGGCTCTTTTTAGTAGGAAGAGGTATTTAATGGGCCTTGTGAATTGGACTTCTTGGCCGTCATGTTTTATATTCTGGTTCCGTGTAGTGGCGTTCATGAAGACTTTTGGTGTTACCTGGTTCCTTTCTTACGCATCTTCTTTTTCTTGGAATTGGGATGTAGTCTGTCGATCAGTAGAGCTTTGACGATGGGACTTATGATTCTGATCCTCCTTCAAAGGGTGTTAAAATTTACTATTGACAATAGTTAAAAGTTTGGTATATGGCTCACAGTTTCTCTTTGAGCAGGAAAGTTTGGTTTGTGATTGATAGGTCTCCCTGTTACGTTTGGTGTGGTCAATATCATCCGATCCGGCGTTGATCACAATGTGAGAGGAAGGATGAGGGACGGATTAATATTATTGATGTGTATATGATGACCACACCACACGAGAAAATGAAGAAACGACTTGATAACAGGTATTGATATTACCAAGTCGTGTAATCGTCCAGGATGGTCCAATTTGATATTACCAGGTCGTGTAATGGTCCAGGATGGTCCAACGTGGTATTACCAGGTCGTGTGATGGTCCAAGATGGTCCAACTTGATATTACCAAGTCGTGTAATGGTCCAAGATGGTCCAACTTGATATTACCAAGTCGCGTAATGGTCCAGGATGGTCCAACTTGATATTACCAAGTCGTGTAATGGTCCAGAATGGACCGAAATGTTGTCGTTTCTGCATTTTCTGGTGTGTGGTTTGGTTATGGAATCTTCAGTCACATTATTGGAACATTGTTACAACGATTTTTGTGTTGTATTTCATAAACATCTGTTAGAGTAGGGGTTGGTTGAGTCGTTTGGGTTATGTAACTGTCCAAATGTAGTTGGATTTACCAGATTCATAGTTTTTGTACTTTAAAGTTCCATGTATAGCTTTTGTACCGACATGAATAATTGTATTTGCTGTAAGTTGGCAATTTAGACGTAATGTATTGTGTTTAGGTGATGTTTTCTACATAAGTTTTTCAAATTGTCTGTACATATTTTTCAGCTAATTTGCACTTATTATGTTACATTTTTATAATAACAAAGTGTGATAACCACTGGCACTTTAAGATTGATTAGCAAAAATAGGTTATAACAAAACAATTGGGAACGAAAGTAATTTATATGTAAGCTTTTCCAAAGCGATTTAACAGGACAGTTTTCAGATCATGAACACATGTCATGGAGACACAGCACAGATCTACGGAAGAAATTGATACTAATCTCGCCACTCCACTCTGTGCTCCGCCATACCCGGGCACGTGGGCACGAGTGCCCAGGGACGTGGGCATGAGTGCCCAACCACCTGTGGAAACTCACGATACTCACTACACTATACGTTGTCTAGAACACCTCAGCCCAATGTCCTGGAGGACAGAATAAAATGTATACATGGTGGTTACCGTGATAAATACATGGCCATGATACATATAATACATATATTAAACATATATGGACATGTCTGCGGTATAAAAAACTAATAAAGTTAAATCCCCGCACTAATCTTCTTGGTTCCCTCTCTCAGCCTCCCCTCTCCCTTCCCCTCGCCTCTCCTCTCCCTTCCCCTCGCCTCTCCTCTCCCTTCCCCTTGCCTCTCCTCTCCCTTCCCCTCGCCTCTCCTCTCCCTTCCCCTCTCCCTTCCCCTCTCCCTTCCCCTCTCCCTTCCTCTCAGCCTCCCCCTCCCTCCCCCAGCCTGTGTTACTCCCCTCCCTCTCCCAGCCTGTGTTACTCCCCTCCCTCCCCCAGCCTGTGTTACTCCCCTCCCTCTCCCAGCCTGTATTACTCCCCTCCCTCCCCCAGCCTGTGTTACTCCCTCCCTCCCCCAGCCTGTATTACTCCCCTCCCTCCCCAGCCTGTGTTACTTCCCTCCCCTCCCCCAGCCTGTGTTACTCCCCTCCCATCCCCCAGCCTGTGTTACTTCCCTCCCCTCTCCCTAGCCTGTGTTACTCCCCTCCCCTCCCCCAGCCTGTGTTACTTCCCTCCCCTCCCCCCAGCCTGTGTTACTTCCCTCCCTCTCCCAGCCTGTGTTACTTCCCTCTCTATCCCAGCCTGTGTTACTTTCCTTCCGGCCTGAGTTCCCTTCCCCCCCCCCCAACAGTACTGTTAGCATGTAGTGACTTTGTTACTTAAAGCAGTGTGTGTTGGGTGTGAACCAGGCCCCGGACACGAGCGCCCTGAGCTATACAACACATGAGGGAACATACACGAGGTGAGTTATATGACAAAGGAGGGAACATACACGAGGTGAGTTATACACCACTGGTGGGAACATACACGAGGTAAGTTATACACCACTGGAGGGAACATACACGAGGTAAGTTATACATCACTGGTGGGAACATACACGAGGTGAGTTATACACCACTGGTGGGAACATACACGAGGTGAGTTATACACCACTGGTGGGAACATACACGAGGTAAGTTATACACCACTGGAGGGAACATACACGAGGTAAGTTATACACCACTGGTGGGAACATACACGAGGTGAGTTATACACCACTGGTGGGAACATACACGAGGTGAGTTATATGACAAAGGAGGGAACATACACGAGGCGAGTTATATGACAAAGGAGGGAACATACACGAGGTGAGTTATACACCACTGGTGGGAACATACACCAGGTAAGTTATACAACACAGGAGGGAACATACATGGAGTGAGTTATACAACACAGGAGAGAACTCACATGGGGGTGTGTTACGGTATGATACCGTCGCTGGAGTGTGGAGTGGCAATTTCTGTGCCATCTATGGGTCTGCACTCCAGCTTCCCAATTTTTGATGCTACACAGACAACGCCATCTGTTGGTGGTGGCGTGGTATCGGTGAAAGGCTCCGGTTTCCTCCCTCAGTTAGAAGAGGAGGTCATGATGATGACTTCTGGTGGGTGACGTATCGAGATCAACGCCATCTAGATTGTGGCTACAATTTATAATGTCAATTCCCCGGTGGAAGGGTGTTATCCTAGGTTCACCCAGTATAATGTCTGTCTAGCTAATGACGTTTTATGTTCACAGAGGTGACATAAGGAGGCGATTGCGTCGAGGAAGGCAGTTCACCTTGGGCTGTCCAGAACTCTTGACTTGGTCTTGTGAGAGGACAAAGTGGCCGCCGTCGGTTAAGCAGTGTGTTAGCGGCTGGATTTATGCAGTGTTGTATGGACCGACGTACCCGGGATTTGCCCAGGAAGAGTTACGTGACGACAGTGGTGCGTCTGTTGAGAAGTGCTGCTAGCGAGCTGCTAGAGACTTCTGCCAGGGTGCTAGCTTACCCCTGTATGTGACTGTTTGAGACCCCTGTCAGCGTGGTGCTGAAACCCTCTGCCAGAGTGTGTATCTGGAGAGTGGAGATGGGGTATTGACACATCGGGATGATACGGTGCGTGTGGACTGGTCCATGTTGAAAAAGGTGAACTCGCCGGTGTTTGCCATTAGGTGTGGACGACGAGTACCTGGAAAGTGGATTCACCGGGATTTAATGAACACTGTCGATGTATTGTGTCCTGAGTGAAAGTGACACTTTGTAAATACGTGTAGTAATATTTTAATATGATATATAATATAATCTTCACCTTCACCACTATATATATATATATATATATATATATATATATATATATATATATATATATATATATATATATAAGCATAATATATATATAGTGGTGAAGGTGTTAATATATTGAAGGTATAATTGTGAATATTTTATCCCCCTTTTATTCTTTGCATTAATAAAAATGCCTTGCAGTTTTCAAGAACTGGCTGTTCCACTACTACTTGCCACAGCCAGTTCTTGAAAACTTACCACCGACTTGGGGTTGGATATAGAAGAAGAGGTTATAACAGCAATGATCCCGGTTACTGGTCCAAAGTGGCCGCAACAGGGTGAGTTACACAACACAGTCTAGGGTTACACATACAAGATGACGGATAAGGTAATCGATCAGAAAATATTAAGGCCTTATTAAAATTATAATTATATCACCTTAACAATGCTTAACCTGAAACACAGTTTGGTGCGTTTGTATCAAAGCTCTTGAAGCAACTGATAGTAAATGATTTTAGTAAAATAATTTATGTTACATTAAAATAAATTATTTTAAATTAAAATAATTTATATTATATTAAGCCGTCCTCGCCCAACATCCCCTGCCATTAACTAGGCATGTGACAGCAACTTTGCATTTATGCAAAAAAAAACTCATGTTGCCTATTCAGAAGTAACGTAATTACGTAATCAGAAGTAGACACGCAATTGACCAATTTATAAATTCACATAAAAAAAAAGTTGTAGGAACTAACGTAGCCGGAATAATTATAATTAATTGGAAACCCGTTGGTTTCCAATTAAACCAACGTTTCCAGCGCTTTCAACGTTTCCAGCGCTTCCAGCGTTTGGTTTCCAGCGTTAGCCCATCAGGGTTAACACTGAATCTAGTCACGATACCCACTGGGAGAGCGGGATGCCACGATACCCCACACTGGGGGAGCGGGGAGTCACGATATCCACACTGGGGGAAGAGGAGAGAGTCTGGCTGAAGAGGAGCTTGGAGAGGAGTGCTTGTAGAAGAGATAGAGCCGGGGCTCGACCTGTCTGCTGGGGTCGTGACGGGAGACCGACTACAGGACTCCTGGTCTACGATGGGGAAGAGGGGACGGAGGCAGAGATGTCATTCTTCGTCCTATATAACCGACTATTACTGATATATAGTCCTATATCGGACTATACTGTCGTGCACCAGCACAAGGCAGCGCTCCGTAGAGTCAATTAACTCGATCAAGTACGTTTGGGACTAGTTGCGTTGTTAGACGTCTATTCTTTAAGTAATACAGTGTAGATTCTTGAACCACCTCTTTGGGTATAAGGCATATAGACACTTATAGTCGGCTGCAGAACCATGTTCTTGAGTGTGTTACAGAACCCTGTTCTTATGTGTGGTGCAGAGCCCTGTTCTTAAGTATGCTAAAGAGCCCTGTTCTTAAGTGTGCTACAGACCCCTGTTCTTAAGTGTGCTACAGAGCCCTGTTCATGAGTGTGCAACAGGCCCCTGTTCTTGAGTGTGGTGCAGAGCCCAGTTCTTAAGTGTGCTACAGAGCCCTGTTCTTAAGTATGCTAAAGAGCCCTGTTCTTAAGTGTGCTAAAGAGCCCTGTTCTTAAGTATGCTAAAGAGCCCTGTTCTTAAGTGTGCTACAGACCCCTGTTCTTAAGTGTGCTACAGAGCCCTGTTCTTGAGTGTGCAACAGGCCCCTGTTCTTGAGTGTGGTGCAGAGCCCAGTTCTTAAGTGTGCAACAGAGCCCTGTTCTTGAGTGTGCTACAGAGCCCTGTTCTTGAGTGTGCTACAGAGCCCTGTTCTTGAGTGTGCTACAGAGCCCTGTTCTTGAGTGTGCTACAGAGCCCTGTTCTTGAGTGTGCTACAGAGCCCTGTTCTTAAGTGTGCTACAGAGCCCTGTTCTTGAGTGTGCTACAGAGCCCTGTTCTTAAGTGTCCTACAGAGCCCTGTTCTTAAGTGTGCTACAGAGCCCTGTTCTTAAGTGTGCTACAGAGAGCAGTTCTTAAGTGTGGTGCAGAGCCCTGTTCTTAAGTGTGCTACAAGGCCCTGTTCTAAAGTGTGCTACAGAGCCCTGTTCTTAAGTGTCCTACAGAGCCCTGTTCTTAAGTGTCCTACAGAGCCCTGTTCTTAAGTGTCCTACAGAGCCCTGTTCTTAAGTGTCCTACAGAGCCCTGTTCTTAAGTGTCCTACAGAGCCCTGTTCTTAAGTGTCCTACAGAGCCCTGTTCTTAAGTGTCCTACAGAGCCCTGTTCTTAAGTGTGCTACAGAGCCCTATTCTTAAGTGTCCTACAGAGCCCTGTTCTTAAGTGTGCTACAGAGCCCTGTTCTTAAGTGTGCTACAGAGCCCAGTTCTTAAGTGTGGTGCAGAGCCCTGTTCTTAAGTGTGCTACAGAGCCCTGTTCTAAAGTGTGCTACAGAGCCCTGTTCTTAAGTGTCCTACAGAGCCCTGTTCTTAAGTGTCCTACAGAGCCCTGTTCTTAAGTGTCCTACAGAGCCCTGTTCTTAAGTGTCCTACAGAGCCCTGTTCCTAAGTGTCCTACAGAGCCCTGTTCTTAAGTGTCCTACAGAGCCCTGTTCTTAAGTGTCCTACAGAGCCCTGTTCCTAAGTGTCCTACAGAGCCCTGTTCTTAAGTGTCCTACAGAGCCCTGTTCTTAAGTGTCCTACAGAGCCCTGTTCTTAAGTGTCCTACAGAGCCCTGTTCTTAAGTGTCCTACAGAGCCCTGTTCTTAAGTGTCCTACAGAGCCCTGTTCTTAAGTGTCCTACAGAGCCCTGTTCTTAAGTGTCCTACAGAGCCCTGTTCCTAAGTGTCCTACAGAGCCCTGTTCTTAAGTGTCCTACAGAGCCCTGTTCTTAAGTGTCCTACAGAGCCCTGTTCTTAAGTGTCCTACAGAGCCCTGTTCTTGAGTGTGCTACAGAGCCCTGTTCTTGAGTGTGCTACAGAGCCCTGTTCTTGAGTGTGCTACATAGCCCTGTTCTTGAGTGTGCTACAGAGCCCTGTTCTTGAGTGTGCTACAGAGCCCTGTTCTTGAGTGTGCTACAGAGCCCTGTTCTTAAGTGTGCTACAGAGCCCTGTTCTTGAGTGTCCTACAGAGCCCTGTTCTTAAGTGTCCTACAGAGCCCTGTTCTTAAGTGTGCTACAGAGCCCTGTTCTTGAGTGTCCTACAGAGCCCTGTTCTTAAGTGTCCTACAGAGCCCTGTTCTTAAGTGTGCTACAGAGCCCTATTCTTAAGTGTCCTACAGAGCCCTGTTCTTAAGTGTGCTACAGAGCGTTGTTCTTAAGTGTGCTACAGAGCCCAGTTCTTAAGTGTCCTACAGAACCCTGTTCTTAAGTGTGGTGCAGAGCCCTGTTCTTAAGTGTGCAACAGAGCCCTGTTCTTAAGTGTGCTACAGGGCCCTGTTCTAAAGTGTGCTACAGAGCCCTGTTCTTAAGTGTGCTACAGAGCCAAGTTCTTAAATGTGCTACAGAGCCCTGTTCTAAAGTGTGCTACAGAGCCCTGTTCTTAAGTGTGCTACAGAGCCAAGTTCTTAAGTGTGCAACAGACCCCTGTTCTAAAGTGTGCAACAGACCCCTGTTCTAAAGTGTGCAACAGACCCCAGTTCTAAAGTGTGCTACAGACCCCTGTTCTAAAGTGTGCTACAGAGCCCTGTTCTTAAGTGTGCAACAGAGCCCTGTTCTTAAGTGTGCTACAGAGCCCTGTTCTTAAGTGTGCAACAGAGCCCTGTTCTTAAGTGTGCTACAGAGCCCAGTTCTTAAGTGTTCTACAAAACCCTGTTCTTAAGTGTGCTACAGAGCCCAGTTCGTAAGTGTGCTACAGAGCCCTGTTCTTAAGTGTGCTACAGAGCCAAGTTCTTAAGTGTGCTACAGAGCCCTGTTCTTAAGTGTGCTACAGAGCCCTGTTCTTAAGTGTGCTACAGAGCCCAGTTCTTAAGTGTTCTACAAAACCCTGTTCTTAAGTGTGGTGCAGAGCCCTGTTTTTAAGTATGCTACAGGGCCCTGTTGTTAAGTGTGCAACAGGCCCCTGTTCTTAAGTGTGCAACAGGCCCCTGTTCTTAAGTGTGCAACAGGCCCCTGTTCTTAAGTGTGCAACAGGCCCCTGTTCTTAAGTGTGCAACAGGCCCCTGTTCTTAAGTGTGCAACAGGCCCCTGTTCTTAAGTGTGCAACAGGCCCCTGTTCTTAAGTGTGCAACAGGCCCCTGTTCTTAAGTGTGCAACAGGCCCCTGTTCTTGAGTGTGCAACAGAGCCCTGTTCTTAAGTGTGCTACAGAGCCCTGTTCTTAAGTGTGCTACAGAGCCCTGTTATTAAGTGTGCTACAGAGCCCTGTTCTTCAATGTGCTACAGAGCCCTGTTCTTAAGTGTGCAACAGGCCCCTGTTCTTAAGTGTGCAACAGGCCCCTGTTCTTGAGTGTGCAACAGAGCCCTGTTCTTAAGTGTGCTACAGAGCCCTGTTCTTAAGTATGCTACAGAGCCCTGTTATTAAGTGTGCTACAGAGCCCTGTTCTTCAATGTGCTACAGAGCCCTGTTCTTAAGTGTGCTACAGGGCCCTGTTCTTCAATGTGCTACAGGGCCCTGTTCTTAAGTGTGCTACAGGGCCCTGTTCTTAAGTGTGCTACAGGGCCCTGTTCTTAAGTGTGCTACAGAGCCCTGTTATTAAGTGTGCTACAGAGCCCTGTTCTTCAATGTGCTACAGAGCCCTGTTCTTAAGTGTGCTACAGGGCCCTGTTCTTCAATGTGCTACAGGGCCCTGTTCTTAAGTGTGCAACAGGCCTCTATTCTTAAGTGTGCAAAAGGCCCCTGTTCTTAAGTGTGCAACAGGCCCCTGTTCTTAAGTGTGCAACAGGCCCCTGTTCTTAAGTGTGCTACAGAGCCCTGTTCTTAAGTGTGCTACAGAGCCCTGTTATTAAGTGTGCTACAGAGCCCTGTTCTTCAATGTGCTACAGAGCCCTGTTCTTAAGTGTGCTACAGGGCCCTGTTCTTAAGTGTGCTACAGGGCCCTGTTCTTCAATGTGCTACAGGGCCCTGTTCTTAAGTGTGCAACAGGCCTCTATTCTTAAGTGTGCAACAGGCCCCTGTTCTTAAGTGTGCAACAGGCCCCTGTTCTTAAGTGTGCAACAGGCCCCTGTTCTTAAGTGTGCAACAGGCCCCTGTTCTTAAGTGTGCAACAGGCCCCTGTTCTTAAGTGTGCAACAGGCCCCTGTTCTTAAGTGTGCAACAGGCCCCTGTTCTTAAGTGTGCAACAAAGCCGGTTCAAACCCCCAACAGCAATATAGTGAACACAAAAAACAATAACACGGGCCAAGCCGCACTTCACCAATTACCCAAAAACATGAATAAAAATATGGACAGAAGGTGGCACTGCAATCACAGTGCAATACAGTGATTGCAGCACACAATACTGTGTACTGCAAGCACAGTGCAATACAGTGATTGCAGCACACAATACTGTGTACTGCAATCACAGTGCAATACAGTGATTGCAGCACACAATACTGTGTACTGCAAGCACAGTGCAATACAGTGATTGCAGCACACAATACTGTGTACTGCAAGCACGTGAATGCAATATTTAATAAAATATGAAGAGGAATGCATGCAGGCAGGAGACACCAGAGGGGGGGAGGGGGGGGGGAGTATTGATCTCTCTGGCTATCATGTGACATTCTTACGGTGGGTGTTTGTAGTGTGGTGAGGGTGTGTGGTGGTGGTGGTGTTTGTTGTGTGGTGGTGAGAGTGTTTGTGTGTGGTGGTGAGTGTGTTTGTGTGTGTGTGTGTGGTGGTGAGGGTGTTTGTGTGTGTGTGTGTGGTGGTGAGGGTGTTTGTGTGTGTGTGTGTGTGGTGGTGAGTGTGTTTGTGTTTGTGTGTTTGTGTGTGGTGGTGAGAGTGTTTGTGTGTGGTGGTGAGTGTGTTTGTGTGTGTGTGTGTGGTGGTGAGGGTGTTTGTGTTTGTGTGTGTGTGTGTGTGGTGGTGAGGGTGTTTGTGTGTGTGTGTGTGTGTGTGGTGGTGAGTGTGTGTGTGTGTGTGTGTGGTGGTGAGGGTGTGTGTGTGTGTGTGTGTGGTGGTGAGGGTGTTTGTGTGTGTGTGTGGTGGTGAGGGTGTTTGTGTGTGTGTGTGGTGGTGAGGGTGTTTGTGTGTGCGTGTGTGTGTGTGGTGGTGAGGGTGTTTGTGTGTGTGTGTGGTGGTGAGGGTGTTTGTGTGTGTGTGTGGTGGTGAGGGTGTTTGTGTGTGTGTGTGTGTGTGTGTGTGTGTGTGTGGTGAGGGTGTTTGTGTGTGTGTGTGTGTGTGTGTGTGTGTGTGTGTGTGTGTGTGTGTGTGTGTGTGTGTGGTGGTGAGAGTGTTTGAGTGTGTGGTGGTAATGGGGTCTTGAATACTGTGGAAAATATCCCCAGTACAATGATAGGTATACTTTATATGGAGTCTACCAAAGGTAAACTGCCGCCCGATGGACGCCTCTTATTGGCGCCATAAAGGCGGGCTGTCGGCGCCAAGCTGCGACGCCGCTAACAATGGCTTTATTTTGATCCAATATTTGTGTTCATGGTTCGAGGTAGTGGAGTCTATAAAGGCTCTCGGGATTTGCTGGTGTCATACATATGGAACAACATGAGTTACGAATAGGCAAGAACTATGCAGAAATATAATAGATACGAATATGTTGTCAAACACGAAATTAACCTTAATTCAGAAGGCTGCAATAATCAATTGCAAAATTTCGTCTAAAGTGTGGTATTTGTCTCACAGTTTTCTAATTGATAAAAAAACTGCTATGGAGATTGACAAAACTATTTTTATAAATGAATGATATGGTAGATATCAACTAATTAAACGGATTACACTATTGTAAAGGTGAGAAAAACAGTGGAATTGGAATACTGAATGTGTACCATAAGTCATAACACTTAAGTTTGTGTTACCTTTTGAAATGAACTAATGCAAACGAATAGTGTAAATGCGATAGGACATTATTTTTTGCAAAATACGTGTTAGCTACTTGATAAATATCCCAGAGTATACTGACCATGATACATATCCCAGAGTATACTGACCATGATACATATCCCAGAGTATACTGACCATAATAAATATGCCAGAGTATACTGACCATAATAAATATGCCAGAGTATACTGACCATAATAAATATGCCAGAGTATACTGACCATAATAAATATGCCAGAGTATACTGACCATAATAAATATGCCAGAGTATACTGACTATGCCTTTATTTCACCTCACTTATATTATTGAGCACATAATATTCTCAGGCGGATTTGTAATATTGAAGGTCATTAACAGTAAACACGTGTATGATGTTCTGCTGCCACATATAGTTCCTAGAATAGAAGAGTCCTATCCACTCTTTAACTGGCAAGTAATATGGCAAACCTTCATGTTAAATTTATTGCCCCAAAACAACGTGAACTATTTTATGGCTATATTCATGAGACCCTTCCTACCAATGATAGGTTGTTAATGTTGGACAATAAAGACAACAATAGGTGTGACCAATGTACTGAATTGAGAACTGAGATTGAGAATAATATGCATATATTTTGTTTCTGTAGGCAGAAAGTTGTTCTTGTAAACTGGTTTACAGACACTCTTAAAGCTTTATGTGGACCAAGCATTAGAGTGGATTTAATGAGGTTTTTAATATTTCACATTGACATAAAATGCAAGAAAATTAAGAATACAATAATTATGCTACTTTCTGATTACATTTTGTGTGTGTATAGGCAGGCAGGATCAAGTAGAACATTTGGGGTTTACAGCCCGTGCTTTGTGATGATATGGAAAATTGGTTTACTGAGAATTATATAATATATATATATATATATATATATATATATATATATATATATATATATATATATATATACATATATATATATATATATATATATATATATATATATATATATATATATATATATATATATTAGTAATACTAATTGTAGCTTATCAAATGTACCTTAACCTAATGCTAAAGTGTTAACTAGAAGTAATAAGTATATTAGTGATCAATTAATAAATAACACGAACACTTCCACAAACTCTCGGTTGACTAGAGGGAGAGACACTACATTCCCTTCCTGCCTTGCTCCCTATTCTTAATACCAGGGCCGCCCTGTTCTTAATACCAGGGCCGCCCTGTTCTTAATACCAGGGCGGATACAGTGGTTTTCCCCAGAATTACAAGGTTATTGATCGTATGACCAAGCACGAAGTGCTTGGTCATACGATCAATAATTGTTCACGGGATATTTAAACCTACATACGAAGTTGTGAGGTGTTGACTAACATGAATATGGACACGATCTTGTGGTGCCAGAAGCCACTTTAGCCACCAGGCCGGGGGCCATTATGTCCCCAGGTCGGGGACCATCATGTCCCCAGGCCGGGGGCCATTATGTCCCCAGGTCGGGGACCATCATGTCCCCAGGCCGGGGGCCATCATGTCCCCAGGCCGGGGGCCATCATGTCCCCAGGCCGGGGGCCATCATGGCCCCAGGCCGGGGGCCATCATGGCCCCAGACCGGGGGCCATCATGTCCCCAGGTCGGGGACCATCATGTCCCCAGGCCGGGGGCCATCATGGCCCCAGGCCGGGGGCCATCATGTCCCCAGGTCGGGGACCATCATATCCCCAGGCCGGGGGCCATCATGTCCCCAGGCCGGGGGCCATCATGCCCCAGGCCGGGGGCCATCATGTCCCCAGGTCGGGGACCATCATATCCCCAGGCCGGGGGCCATCATGTCCCCAGGCCGGGGGCCATCATGTCCCCAGGTCGGGGACCATCATGGCCCCAGGCCGGGGACCATCATGTCCCCAGGTCGGGGGCCATCATGTCCCCAGGCCGGGGGCCATCATGTCCCCAGGCCTAGGGCCATCATGGCCCCAGGCCGGGGGCCATCATGTCCCCAGGCCGGGGGCCATCATGTCCCCAGGCCGGGGGCCATCATGTCCCCAGGCCTGGGGCCATCATGGCCCCAGGCCGGGGGCCATCATGTCCCCAGGCCGGGGACCATCATGTCCCCAGGTCGGGGACCATCATATCCCCAGGCCGGGGGCCATCATGTCCCCAGGCCGGGGGCCATCATGGCCCCAGGCCGGGGGCCATCATGTCCCCAGGTCGGGGACCATCATATCCCCAGGCCGGGGACCATCATGTCCCCAGGCCGGGGGCCATCATGTCCCCAGGTCGGGGACCATCATGTCCCCAGGTCGGGGACCATCATGTCCCCAGGCCGGGGACCATCATGTCCCCAGGCCGGGGCCATCATGTCCCCAGGTCGGGGACCATCATGTCCCCAGGCCGGGGACCATCATGTCCCCAGGCCGGGGGCCATCATGTCCCCAGGTCGGGGACCATCATGTCCCCAGGCCGGGGACCATCATGTCCCCAGGCCGGGGGCCATCATGTCCCCAGGTCGGGGACCATCATGTCCCCAGGCCGGGGACCATCATGTCCCCAGGCCGGGGACCATCATGTCCCCAGGCCGGGGGCCATCATGTCCCCAGGTCGGGGACCATCATGTCCCCAGGCCGGGGGCCATCATGTCCCCAGGCCGGGGGCCATCATGTCCCCAGGCCTGGGGCCATCATGGCCCCAGGCCGGGGGCCATCATGTCCCCAGGCCGGGGACCATCATGTCCCCAGGTCGGGGACCATCATATCCCCAGGCCGGGGGCCATCATGTCCCCAGGCCGGGGGCCATCATGGCCCCAGGCCGGGGGCCATCATGTCCCCAGGTCGGGGACCATCATATCCCCAGGCCGGGGACCATCATGTCCCCAGGCCGGGGGCCATCATGTCCCCAGGTCGGGGACCATCATGTCCCCAGGTCGGGGACCATCATGTCCCCAGGCCGGGGACCATCATGTCCCCAGGCCGGGGGCCATCATGTCCCCAGGTCGGGGACCATCATGTCCCCAGGCCGGGGACCATCATGTCCCCAGGCCGGGGGCCATCATGTCCCCAGGTCGGGGACCATCATGTCCCCAGGCCGGGGACCATCATGTCCCCAGGCCGGGGGCCATCATGTCCCCAGGTCGGGGACCATCATGTCCCCAGGCCGGGGACCATCATGTCCCCAGGCCGGGGACCATCATGTCCCCAGGCCGGGGGCCATCATGTCCCCAGGTCGGGGACCATCATGTCCCCAGGCCGGGGACCATCATGTCCCCAGGCCGGGGGCCATCATGTCCCCAGGTCGGGGACCATCATGTCCCCAGGCCGGGGACCATCATGTCCCCAGGCCGGGGGCCATCATGTCCCCAGGTCGGGGACCATCATGGCCCCAGGCCGGGGGCCATCATGTCCCCAGGCCGGGGACCATCATGTCCCCAGGCCGGGGGCCATCATGTCCCCAGGTCGGGGACCATCATGTCCCCAGGTCGGGGACCATCATGTCCCCAGGCCGGGGACCATCATGGCCCCAGGCCGGGGGCCATCATGTCCCCAGGTCGGGGGCCATCATGTCCCCAGGCCGGGGGCCATCATGTCCCCAGGTCGGGGACCATCATGGCCCCAGGCCGGGGACCATCATGTCCCCAGGTCGGGGACCATCATGTCCCCAGGCCGGGGGCCATCATGTCCCCAGGCCGGGGACCATCATGTCCCCAGGCCGGGGGCCATCATGTCCCCAGGCCGGGGGCCATCATGGCCCCAGGCCGGGGACCATCATGTCCCCAGGCCGGGGACCATCATGTCCCCAGGCCGGGGACCATCATGTCCCCAGGCCGGGGACCATCATGTCCCCAGGCCGGGGACCATCATGT